>NC_061511.1:49487459-49621631 GCF_022539505.1 Lolium rigidum | reverse complement strand
CCTATCTCTTTCCACCTCAAGAAGCAAACACTTGTGTGAGCTGTGCATTGATTCCTACATACTTGCATATTGCACTTGTTATATTACTTTACATTGACAATATCCATGAGATATACATGTTATAAGTTGAAAGCAACCGCTGAAACTCAATCTTCCTTTGTGTTGCTTCAATACCTTTACTTTGATTTATTGCTTTATGAGTTAACTCTTATGCAAGACTTATTGATGCTTGTGTTGAAAGTACTATTCATGAAAAGTCTTTGCTTTGTGATTCATTTGTTTACTCATGTCATTACCATTGTTTTGATCGCTGCATTCATTACATATGCTTACAATAGTATGATCAAGGTTATGATGGCATGTCACTCCAGAAATTATCTTTGTTATCGTTTACCTGCTCGGGACGAGCAGGAACTAAGCTTGGGGATGCTGACACGTCTCCGATGTATCGATAATTTCTTATGTTCCATGCCACATTATTGATGATATCTACATGTTTTATGCATACTTTATGTCATATTTATGCATTTTCCGGCACTAACCTATTAACGAGATGCCGAAGAGCCGATTCTTTGTTTTCTGCTGTTTTTGGTTTCGAAATCCTAGTAAGGAAATATTCTCGGAATTGGACGAAATCAACGCCCAGGGGCCTATTTTTCCACGAAGCTTCCAGAAGACCGGAGGACTTACGAAGTGGGGCCACGAGGTGGCGCCACACTAGGGCGGCGCGGCCCAAGCCTTGGCCGCACCGGCCTGTTGTGTGGGGCCCTCGTGTGGCCCCCTGACCTGCCCTTCCGCCTACATATAGTCTTCGTCGCGAAACCCCCAGTACCAAGAGCCACGATACGGAAAACCTTACTGAGACGCCGCCGCCGCCAATCCCATCTCGGGGGATTCAGGAGATCGCCTCCGGCACCCTGCCGGAGAGGGGAATCATCTCCCGGAGGACTCTTCACCGCCATGATCGCCTCCCGGAGTGATGAGTGAGTAGTTCACCCCTGGACTATGGGTCCATAGCGGTAGCTAGATGGTCGTATTCTCCTTATGTGCTTCATTGTCGGATCTTGTGAGCTGCCTAACATGATCAAGATCATCTATCTGTAATGCTATATGTTGTGTTTGTCGGGATCCGATGGATAGAGAATACTATGTTATGTTGATTATCAATCTATTACCTATGTGTTGTTTATGATCTTGCATGCTATCCGTTATTAGTAGAGGCTCTGGCCAAGTTTTTACTCTTAACTCCAAGAGGGAGTATTTATGCTCGATAGTGGGTTCATGCCTCCATTAAATGCGGGACGGTGACGAGAAAGTTCTAAGGTTGTGGATGTCTTGTTGCCACTAGGGATAAAACATTGATGCTATGTCCGAGGATGTAGTTATTGATTACATTACGCACCATACTTAATGCAATTGTCCGTTGTTTGCAACTTAATGCTGGAAGGGGTTCGGATGATAACCTGAAGGTGGACTTTTTAGGCATAGATGCATGCTGGATAGCGGTCTATGTACTTTGTCGTAATGCCCAATTAAATCTCACTATACTCATCATATCATGTATGTGCATGGTCATGCCATCTCTATTTGTCAATTGCCCGTCTGTAATTTGTTCACCCAACATGCTATTTATCTTATGGGAGAGACACCTCTAGTGAACTGTGGACCCCGGTCCTATTCTTTTACATCTGAAATACAATCTACTGCAATACTTGTTCTTTACTGTTCTTCACAAACAATCATCTTCCACACAATACGGTTAATCCTTTGTTCACAGCAAGCCGGTGAGATTGACAACCTCATCTGTTACGTTGGGGCAAAGTACTTTGGTTGTGTTGTGCGGGTTCCACGTTGGCGCCGGAATCCCTGGTGTTGCGCCGCACTACATCCCGCCACCAACAACCTTCAACGTGCTTCTTGGCTCCTCCTGGTTCGATAAACCTTGGTTTCTTTCTGAGGGAAAACTTGCTACTGTCTGCATCACACCTTCCTCTTGGGGTTCCCAACGGACGTGTGTTAATTGCACGCATCACCTACCTACCACATGGTATTTCTCCGCCATTCCAAAGTACATTACTTGAGTGCTACCTTTAAAATTCTATTCTTTACCTTTACAATATATAGCTCATGGGACAAAATAGCTTAAAAACTATCGTGGTGAAGAATATGTACTTATGTGTCTTATTTCTTAGTAAGTTGCTTGTTGAGCGGTAACCATGTTTTACGGGGACGCCATCAACTTTTACCTTTGTTGAATATCATGTGAGTTGCTATGCATGTTCGTCTTGTCTGAAGTAAGGGCGGTTTTCACAATCAAATGGGTTGAGTATGCATACTGTTAGAGAAGAACATTGGGCCGCTAACTAAAGCCATGATTCATGGTGGAAGTTTTAGTTTGGACATAAAACCTCAATCTCTTATGATAATATTAACTGTCGTTGAATGCTTAAGCATTAAAACAGGAGTCCATTATCTGTTGTCTATGTTGTCCCGGTATGGATGTCTAAGTTGAGAATAATCAAAAGCGAGAAATCCAATGCGAGCTTTCTCCTTAGACCTTTGTACAGGCGGCATAGAGGTACCCCTTTGTGACACTTGGTTGAAACATATTCTATGCAATGATAATCCGTATTAACCCAAGCTAATTAGGACAAGGTGCGAGCACTATTAGTATACTATGCATGAGGCTTGCAACTTATAAGATGTCTTATACATAACTCATATGCTTTCTTACTACCGTTGACAAAAAAATTTCTTGTTTTCAAAATGAAAAGCTCTAGCACAAAAATAGTAATCCATGCTTCCCTCTGCGAAGGGCCTATCTTTTACTTTATTTTTGAGTCAATTTACATATTCTTTCTATCTTAGAAGCAAACACTTGTATAAACTGTGTGCATTGATTCTTACATGTTTACCTATTGCACTTGTTATATTACTTTGTGTTCACAATTATCCATGAGATATGCATGTTAAAGTTGAAAGCAACCGCTGAAACTTATATCTTCCTTTGTGTTGTTTCAAAGCTTTCTACTAAGAATTTATTGCTTATGAGTTAACTCTTATGCAAGTCTTATTGATGCTTGTCTTGAAAGTATTATTCATGAAAAGTCTTTGCTATATGATTCATTTGTTTACTCATTATCTTCATCATTGCTTCGAATCGCTGCATTCATCTCATGTGCTTTACAATAGTATGATCAAGATTATGATAGCATGTCACTTCGAAATTATCTTTGTTATCGTTTACCTACTCGAGGGCGAGTAGGAACTAAGCTTGGGGATGCTTGATACGTCCCAAACGTATCTATAATTTCTTATGTTCCATGCTACTTTTATGATGATACTCACATGTTTTATACACATTATATGTCATTATTATGCATTTTCCGGCACTAACCTATTGACGAGATGCCGAAGAGCCGATTGCTGTTTTACTGCTATTTTTGGTTTCAGAAATCCTAGTAAGGAAATATTCTCGGAATTGGACGAAATCAACGCCCAGGGGCCTATTTTTGCACGAAGCTTCCAGAAGACCGAAGAGGATAAGAAGTGGGGCCACGAGGCGGCCACACGCTAGGGCGGCGCGGCCTGTTGTGTAGGGCCCTCGTGTGGCCCCCTAACCTGCCCTTCCGCCTACTTAAAGCCTCCGTCGCGAAACCCCCAGTACCGAGAGCCACGATACGGAAAACCTTCCAGAGACGCCGCCGCCGCCAATCCCATCTCGGGGGATTCAGGAGAATCATCTCCCGGAGGTCTCTTCATCGCCATGATCGCCTCCGGATCGATGTGTGAGTAGTTCACCCCTGGACTATGGGTCCATAGCAGTAGCTAGATGGTTGTCTTCTCCTCATTGTGCTATCATGTTCGATCTTGTGAGCTGCCTATCATGATGAAGATCGTTTATTTGTAATCCTACATGTTGTGTTTGTTGGGATCCGATGGATATTGAATACTATGTCAAGTTGATTATCAATCTATCATATATGTTATTTATGTTCTTGCATGCTCTCCGTTGCTAGTAGAGGCTCTGGCCAAGTTGATACTTGTGACTCCAAGAGGGAGTATTTATGCTCGATAGTGGGTTCATGCCTCCATTAAATGCTGGGCGGTGACGAGAAAGTTCTAAGGTTGTGGATGTGCTTGTTGCCTCTAGGGATAAAACATCGATGCTTTGTCTAAGGATATTTGTGTTGATTACATTACGCACCATACTTATTGCAATTGTCTGTTGCTTGCAACTTAATACCGGAAGGGGTTCGGATGATAACACGAAAGTGGACTTTTTAGGCATAGATGCATGCTTGGATGGCGGTCTATGTACTTTGTCGTAATGCCCTGATTAAATCTCATAGTACTCATCATGATATATGTATGTGCATTGTTATGCCTTCTTTATTTGTCAATTGCCCAAGCGTAATCTGTTCACAACATCGCTATCTTATGGGGGAGACACCACTAGTGAGCTGTGGACCCGATCCAACTAACGAACCAGGGGCACGAAAATAGAAATCCCTAGGTTTAAACTACATGATGCAAGAGAAACATGATCTACTTGAGAGCTCAAAACAATTGCCAAGTATCAAATTATCCAAGACAATATGAATCATTTTCTGTTTCCAACCAAATAACAATAAGTGCAGCGGTTTTCAACTCCGCCATGAACATTAAAATAAAGCAAAGAACACCAGTGTTCATATGAAAAAGAGGAGCGTGTCTCTCTCCCACACAAGGATTGCTAGGATCCGAATTTATTCAAACACAAACAAAAATAAAAGCACACAGACGCTCCAAGTAAAGCACATATGATGTGACCGAATAAAAATATAGTTTCAATAGAAGAAACCTGATAAGTTGATGAAGAAGGGGATGCCTTGGGCATCCCCAAGCTTAGACGCTTGAGTCTTCTTGAAATATGCAGGGATGAACCACGGGGGCATCCCCAAGCTTATACTTTTCACTCTTCTTGATCATATATCATCCTCCTCTCTTGACCCTTGAAAACTTCCTTCACACCAAACTTCTCATAAACTTTATTAGAGGGGTTAGTACTCAAAAACTTTAATCCACTTTAGTCCTGTAGTGACATATTGCAAGAACTCAATAAAACATTAGCTACAGCTCTCCACGTCTAGAAAGCCTCACTTAAAGTCCACAAGAGACAATGCAAAAAAACAGAGACAGAATCTGCCAAAACAGAACAGCCAGTAAACACGAATTTTTACGAGGTACTTCCGTTGCTCAAATCAGAAAACTTAAAACTAACGAAAGTTGCGTACATATCTGAGGATCGCGCACGTAAATTTGCAGATTTTTCTGAGTTTCCTACAGAGAAATCTGCCCAGATTCGTGACAGATAGAAATCTGTTTCTGCGCAGAAATCCAAATCTAGTATTAACCTTCTATTAGAGACTTCACTTGGCACAACATTGCAATAAAATAAAGGTAAGGAGAGGTTGCTACAGTAGTAACAACTTCCAAGACACAACAAAACAGTAGCAAAATAAACACATGGGTTATCTCCCAAGAAGTGCTTTCTTTATAACCATTAAGATGGGCTCAGCAATTTTAATGATGCTCACATAAGGGTGAGAATTGAAGCAAAAGAGAATATCAAAAAGCAAGTTCAAAACACATTTAAGTCTAACCCACTTCCTATGCTGTCAACACCCGGATTTTTAAGTCCGGATGCCTATTATGTCATACATCGCAATCCCAGGAATATTGTTGTTGCGAGGCATAATAGTTAAGTATCACAGTCATCATTCATTACAACTCATAAAGTCTTACAAATTGGAATCACATGATCCATATTACACAAATAGTGATCTAATGATCAACGAACTGATCAACGAACAAACACAAGTTCATAGCGGAAGCGTAAGATACAAGGACTCTATAGTCCACAGGCCAACACTTGACGTTAGCAGACTCCTAGTTGTTGTAGACGTCCTGCTGACCGTCCTCCTCGTACGGCTGCTCCTCTTCATAGTCTGGCCATTTGAATAGCCAGGGACACAGCCGTGAGTACTTTATGTACTCGCAAACTAATACTAGTGTAAGTGCTAGCATTTCTAGTAAAAGGGGGTGCTAAGCTCTAGTTTCTTTGCATAAAGCCAATTTTAGTTTGCAAGTATTTGCTAAAGACTTATTCATGTGCTAACTAACTCAGGTGGGAACATTAGTGTCATTCCCACAACTCTGTCGTTTTTTCAAGGTACCCAAGTCACCATTCACCATTCATATCATCAACATGTTCAAAGTCTAATACTGGAAACTGTATGGCCTTTCCAACCGTCCGTAACCGTGGACACGGCTATTCGAATAGGTTTACACTCTGCAGAGGTTGCACACTTGTGCCACAACATTTGATTTCATCCGTCGGGATTTCCCGAATCATCGTAACACAGTACGCGGATCATCAACCATAACCTTTCATTTACTAACCCTAGTATGAGCACCTCTCCCCATGAGCTTGGCCTCCCAGTGAAGACCAACTGTCAACCTGGGAACTGCACAGGGCTTGGCCGTACAATTCACTTTAACTCACATCATTTCTCAACAACGGAGGCAGCCTCGGCATAACCCCTATGATGTGTGTTCAGAGGGAACTCATACTAAGATACATAAACTTCTAGTTAAGCCCTTACCCATAATCAGGTATTGTGGGGGTACTCAATAATTGGAAAGGTATCGCATCCAAACCAATATTAGTTTTTGATTCAAAAATCACTATCTTCTCTTGGTCATATTCACCTTCAAAATTCATTTCATAATCTTTATCATCATCATTATTTCACCACACATGTTCCCATCTAAAGTAGTCATTTTTAATTCAGCACTAGCATCTAAGGATGAGGGGTGCTAAGTATTCTGCATTGCTTCTAGGCTAGTTTTGATACTCTTGTACTACTCCAATATTAACCAAGTGAATCATGAATCAAAAAGTACTTTGATAGAACAAAATGTAAATAAAGCTTTGGAAATAAAACTGGGAAGTAGGCTCATGAACATGAAGTAAATGGGTGATGCATTGCTCATGGGAGCTTTGCACTTTGCAAGAGTATTATCTTGCCTTGGTTGGGAAACTGGTCAAAGTGGTCTTCTTCTCCTTGACAGTATACCTCCTCCTCCTCTGGATACTCCTCGTACTAGCGTCTAAAATACGAATACGGGGTACACAATCATCATACCAAACAATTTACTAAACTAGGCACACTCATGATTTACACACTTTAAACTAGCATCCTACATTACCATTATGTTGGTGGATGTGTTTTTCTTATTAATTAGGAAAAATAATTTCCTCTCATACTAATCTTAAATGTTACTTTGAATTATTCAGAGAAATAATTTCCTCTCATTATCTTATTAAGATTTAATTTCTCTTATGCATAATAGGTGACCTAGGTTGACCCAAGTCAACCTCTTCACACTTATCATTTTGAGAAAATGATTTAAGTGAGGTGAGCACCTCATACCATTTAATTCTAGCATATCTAAGATTTAATATCACCAACAATTCCTATGAGACCTAAATGACCAGAGTCTCTACTTCATTTGGAATTGGTGGTGACAAGATTTAAATGAGAGAAACTCTCTCATAAGATTTCTTAATAGTTTTGGACAATACCTTTGACTAGAAATAGCCCTAAAGTCAATTTAAAGCAACTAAGCCATGATCATTCAAAGTAGGCATGGCATATTTTTGTAGAAACAATTAGTATAAGTGAAATGTGAATTATTGGAGGTGGAATTAACTGAAAAGCATTTAGGGTTGATTTTTAAGAATTATTATAAGGCAGAAAAGTCCCTGTCTTGTTTATTTTGTCATTTTAATTCTACAATAGATCTAGGGTTCTATCCAGTGGCATTGTGTAGATAATTTCCTAAGGTTTCCAAAAATATAAAGTTTGTAAAATTTGGCCCAGTAGAAATGTCCCTATTGAATTTCAAAGTTTGCATCAGATTAGGGTATATTTCTATTTTCAAATTTTGAATTCAAACCGTGGGCTGGCGCGGGAAAATAGCTGGGCTGCAGAGAAAAAGGGAAATTGGGCCGGCCCAGTACTGCGTCCAGCGCAGCGGGCCAGCTGACAAGGTGGGGGC
The DNA here is from genome assembly GCF_022539505.1 of Lolium rigidum. NCBI lineage: Eukaryota > Viridiplantae > Streptophyta > Magnoliopsida > Poales > Poaceae > Lolium > Lolium rigidum. The sequence goes on along the minus strand of NC_061511.1, from coordinate 49,613,525 downwards.
CACCTGTCTGTGGGCTGTAACGCCCGAAGCGGTACGGGGAGAGGGGAGCCGTGCGATTAGAACGCGATCGCACGGTCGAGAAGCGTCGTCGTCGACGGCGAGCGAGGGACTCACTGGCGGTGGCGGTAGGGGGTCGGCGAGCTCGTCGGAGCTCCGGCAGTCATCGGAGATGTGCGCAGGTACGTTGTCGAGGGCGAGGATCTCCCTGGTAGCAGCGGCGCGTCCTGGGGTGGCCTCCTGCTCCGGCGAACTCCGTGTACCGGCGGCGGCTTCGAGCTTGCGATTGGAGGCCTCCGGCGACTAATTGGTGGAATTGAGGTGGCGAGGAGTGCGGTGAGGATGAGAGGAAGAGAATGGTGTGCTCAATTTGGTGGGAGGAGCCCTCCTTTTATAGCAGTGAAGGGTGGCCGTGGGGCGGAGCGGCGGTCGTCGATGGCGCCGGCGTTCCAAGGGCGCCAAGGGGCAAGTGATGGGCGCGGCGTGTTGCTGGTGCTCTGGCGAAGATGACGCGCGTGATGGCGGGGAAAATGAGGCACTACGGCCGGCGGTGCTCTTGACGGAAGCTCGCAGGGGCATGGCGGAAGGGCGTGGACGCGGTCGTCGTCTGCGGCGTTCCCGCGGGCTAGTGGGCGTGTCCAGGCGATCCAGTGACTTGTCTTGCGTCGACTGGCGCTGAGAGGAGGGGTCGAGGTGGCGCAGAGGCTCCGGGCAGCTGGCGCTCTGGCGCGTCCAGGGTTGGCGCCATGCGCGCTCTGGCGCGGCATGGACGCGTTCTGGGCGCCACCGGGCGCGCCGGTTCCCGCGTCTCCGAGGCATGGCTTCGTCGAGTCAAGGACCGGGCGGTGTCAGGTGAGTGTGAGGGAGAGGATTGACACGGTGAGGCAGGCCTGTGGTGACCAGAAACGACGATGGCATGAGAGAGGCATGCCATGCCACGGCATGGCAAGTTCTTGATGATTTGATCAAACAATGGTCAATGTAGATGGTGACACTGATGTTGTGAAGTGAGAGGAGGGTCCAGAGGTTGCTGTGGTGGCTCAGGGTGGACCAAGTCCTCTCCATTTTTCAGCATGGGCACATTTCTATACCCTGCCTATAAGGTGTTTGATGAAATGCCCGAAAGAAATTAATTTTCAAATTTTGAAATTATTTTTGGTGGGTTGTAATCATATATTAAATGGAGCATTTTGGTGGTGGTGGTGGTCAAAATAGAATTGAGATGCAAAATCACATTTTGCATATGATCTTGCATATGTGAGTTTGTTCCCACTTTGCTTGCTTCTCATTTGAATTTGGTAAAGAATTTGGGGTGATGGTTTTGGGCAAAGTTGGAGTGCTTGATGTTGTCTTGGATGAGGTGCAAAGAAATAGTCAAGTGTAGAAGTGAAAACTCAAAAGCCAGGGGCTCAAAGTGAGTACCAGATTAAAAATGTCACATATGACCATATCACATGTGAGCTCATATTTGTCTCCTTTTTTATTTGAATGATGTTTGAGGGTTTCCAAAGTTGTTAATATATGTTTAATATCCATTTACACTTAATGGTGCCAACCAAAAAGGTCTACAACAAAGATTTGTAAAAATGGCTTAATCCTTATGTGAGTGTGAGTTGGAGTTTTATATTTTCTTTTCTATTTGATTTTTATTTGACATTGGATGATCAAATGATCATTGCTAGGGTTTTAGAGTGAGAGAGAGCACATAAGCATGTATCATGGCAATTGCACACTCAAAATAAATAACAAGGTGCTCTACATGCATGATCCTATATGATAAGAAAAAGTTTTTGTTAACTCTGATTTTTGGATTCTTGAATTCCTCTCTTGTTCATTTTCTTGAAATTTGGGATGTTACAAACCCTTCCCCCTTACAAAAGATCTCGTCCCGAGATCGAGAGAAAACTAGGTACTAAAGAGATCGGGGTATTCTTTCTTCATGTCTTCTTCGCGTTCCCAAGTGGCTTCGTCTTCAGTGTGATTGCTCCACTGAATCTTCAGGAACTTGATACTCCTGGTGCGGGTGGTCCTGAATGCTTCTTCAAGGATGCGAATAGGCACTTCTCGGTAGGTCAAGTCTGTGTTGATATCCACCGAACGATGATCTATATTCTTGAATACTTCAGTCTTCTCCGGTACTTCAAGGCACTTCCGGAGCAGTGAGATGTGAAACACATTGTGTACGGCTGCCATTTCTTCAGGTAGTTCCAGTTGATAGGACACTTCGCCTCGGCGACTCAGAACTTTGAAGGGTCCGACATATCGGGGTGCGAGTTTTCCTTTCAGTTGGAACCTCTGCATTCCCTTGAGGGGTGACACCTTGAGGTAGACAAAATCTCCAATCTCGAAGGTCATCTCTCGGCGTCTTTTGTCAGCGTAGCTCTTCTGTCGGGATTGTGCAGTCTTGAGGTACTCGCGGATCTTGTGCACCTTTTCCTCGGCTTCTCGAAGAACATCTGGTCCAAAGACTTGGCTTTCTCCGACTTCGACCAGCTTCGTAGGGGTACGGCATTTCCTTCCGTACGGGGCTTCAAAGGGGGCCATCTCAGTAACCGGCTTGATAACCGTTGTTGTATGAGAATTCTCGCATATGGCAAGCGGTCTTCCCACTTGGATCCATATTCCAAGTACACAGTGCTCTCAACATATCTTCTAGTATCCGATTGACTCTCTCGGTCCGTCCGTCGGTCCGCGGGTGATAAGTCATGCTCGAAGTTCGGACGGGTTCCTAGTCCTTCATGCACTTTCTCGCTGTAATCTTGAGGTGAACCGTGATCCTCTATCTCGACACAATTGACTTCGGGGTTCCGTGCGGGCGACTATCCTTGAGATGTATAACTCAGCCTAACTTTGGGCCTTGGTATGTGGTCTTGACAGGGATGAAGTGTGCAACCTTGGTCAACCTATCAATGACAACCCAAATGGAGTCATTTCCTCTGCTAGATTTGGGCAATCCCGTGATAAAGTCCATACCGACAGAATCCCATTTCCACTCAGGAATCTGTAAAGGTTGCAACAAGTCCCGCGGGTCGTTGATGTTCCGCCTTGACTCGTTGACGATGATATCACACTTGGCGATGTAACTTCCTATCTCTCGCTTCATTCCGTGCCACCGAATTGTTCCTTCGAGTCTTGGTACATCTTGGTTCCTCCGGGATGAATGGAATACGTGGTGTCGTGAGCTTCCTTCAGTATGACTTGCTTCAATTCTGAATCTGACGGTACACATAGGCGACCGTTGTACCAAAGTACTCCTTCTTCATCTATGGTGAATCCTGGTGCCTTTCCTGCAGCTATCTGACTCTTGATTCCGTCAATGCTGGCATTTCTCTTCTGGGCTTCTTTGATCTGTCCAATCAAGGTAGGCTGCAGTTCTATGCTGGCTAGATATCCTTCACTAACTAGCTCCATTCTGAAATGCTCAAACTCTTGGTATAGGCTAGGCTGTTCCTTTGCTATCATGGAGTTTAACTGACAAGGCAGTCGACTCAGGGCATCTGCTACTACATTGGCCTTGCCGGGGTGATAGTGGATTTCCATATCATAATCCTTGATTAGCTCTAACCATCTGCGTTGCCTCATGTTCAGCTCCTTCTGGGTGAATATATACTTTAGGCTCTTGTGATCCGAATAGATCTCGCATCGATTACCCATGAGGTAATGACGCCAAACTTTCAGGGCTAACACTACGGCTGCGAGTTCGAGGTCATGGGTTGGGTAGTTCTGTTCATGCTGCTTCGGCTGTCGGGACAGGTATGATATCACTTTGCCTTCTTGCATCAACACACATCCAAGACCAATCTTGGACGCATCACGATAGACGTCAAATGGCTTGGTGATATCCGGCATGATCAATATTGGGGCTGTGGTCAATCTCGCTCTTGAGCTGTTGGAAACTTTCTTCACATTTGGCAGTCCATTCAAACTTCTTGTCCTTCTTCAGCAGTTGCGTCATGGGTCGGGCTATGCTGGAAAATCCTTCAACGAATCGGCGGTAATATCCTGCCAATCCAAGGAATGCGCGGACCTCGGTCTGAGTGGTTGGGGCTTTCCATTCTGTGACAGTCTTGATCTTGGCAGGATCTACAGCAATTCCTCCTGCGGACAAGATATGTCCCAGGAATCCTACCTCCTTCAACCAAAACTCACACTTACTGAACTTGGCATACAACTTGTGTTGCCTAAGGGTTTCTAGGATTATTTCCAGGTGTTGTTCATGTTCCTCTTCGGTTTTGGAGTAGATAAGAATGTCATCGATGAAAACAACGACAAACTTATCCAAAAAGTTCATGAAGACCTTGTTCATGAGGTTCATGAAATAGGCAGGGGCATTGGTTAATCCAAATGACATGACATTGTACTCATACAGTCCATATCTGGTGGTGAAAGCAGTCTTTGGGATATCTGTGGCACGAATCTTCAGTTGATGGTAACCTCGTCCTCGTGTCAATCTTGGAGAATACGGTGGCACCGGCCAGCTGGTCAAACAGGTCTTCTATTTTTGGCAAGGGGTATTTGTTTTTGATGGTGACATCGTTAAGTTTACGATAATCCGTACATAACCGATTGGCACCATCCTTCTTATCCACAAATAACACTGGTGATCTCCAAGGCGACGCACTTGGTCGAATCAGACCCTTGTGTAGCATATCATCCAGTTGCTTCTTCAGCTCTATTAATTCTGCCGGGTTCATGCTATAGGCTCTCTGGGCTATAGGCCCTGTTCCAGGAATTAACTCGATGATAAACTCGATATCCCGATCCGGGGGCATACCGGGTAGATCATCCGGAAACACATCAGCCGTATCGACGGACGACCCCGATCTGATCCAGAGTTGGTTTGGCTACTCCTTGGTTGCAAGTGAAATTTCGGGGAGTTTCTCGTACACATGTTCTATTGTTATTCCGGTGCTACTAGTCATGGTGATGGCCTTCTTGGCACAGTCTATCAATCCATGATGTTTCGCCATCCAATCCATACCTAGTACTACTTCCAAACCTTTTGTTCCCAGAACGATTAAGTTTGCAAAAAGCATTATTTCTTGAATTCTGATGGGTACTTCTTTGCAAAATTTTCTAGCTTTAGTTGTTGATCCAGGTATTTGAACTATCATGACATGTTTCAAGCTGATTGGTTGAATCTTACTAGTGCTCACAAAATCTTCGGTAACAAATGAATGTGATGCTCCGGAATCAAACAACACTCTTGCTGGTATTGAGTTAACAGAGAACATACCCAGCACCACATCTGGGGCTTCCTGAGCTTCTTCCGCACTCATGTGAAAGAGGCGGCCGCTACGGTTGTTCGGGTTGTTGGGGGCGAACTTCTTGCCGGTGGAGACACGGCGTTGCTGCTGAGCAGGTGCAGCGGTGTTGCCGGCGAGCTTGGCCAGCCTTTTGGGGCACTCATTGGAGAAGTGTCCCACCACTCCACATTCATAGCAGGTGATTGTGGACTTGTCCTTGGTTCCAACCGGAATGGCATTGCTTCCGGTCCTTGGTGCAGTGTTGGTGTTGTTGTTGTTGTTGTTGGGGGCTCGCGGCGGAGCGCGGTTGAAGTTGCTGTTGTGGTGCACATAGGAGTTGGGGTTGTTGCTGTTGTGGTGGGGGCCTCCTGGCCTTGGGTTTCCTCCGCTCCGGTTCTGAAAACCGGGGCGCGACACCTGGTTCTGGGGCTTGTTGTTTCTGGGGGCAAAACCACCGCTTGAGCTAGGGCGATATCTTGGGACATTGCTCGGGCCCACTCGGTTCATCATGCGGCGCTTGCGGTTTTCATTTGCTCGGTGCAACTTGCCTTCCATTTGAATGGAAGAATCCACTAGGGCTTCAAGGTCGCAAAGGGAATGTTGACCGCATCGTCTCGCATCTCGTCATGCGGGCCGTTCGAGAATCTCTCCTTTCTTTTCTCATTGGTGTCGGTTTCATCGGGGCGTACCTTGACAGGGTGAGGAACCCGTCGCGGTATTCTACCACCGACATCCGGCCTTGCTTCGGCTTCCGGAATTCATCCCTCATCTTCTTGATCAAACCCGGTGGTACATGGTACTTGCTAAACTTGAGCTTAAAGTCAGCCCAAGTCATCATCCGTCCGGCATTTAATGCACTGGCGCCGGTCCACCAAGCTCTTGTCGGTCCTGCTAGGTAGTGCGTAGCAAACAAAGACTTTCTCATTCTCATCCACTCCAGCTACTTCCAAGTTATTTTCCATTGTTTGCAGCCAATCATCTGCATCTAAGGGCTCTTCAGTCTTGCTGAAGACAGGTGGGTTGGTATTTTGGAAATTCTTGAGTTTGGACCCTGGATGGTCATGATGTCCATGGCCCTGCTGGTTGTTGGCTAGTTGTTGCAGTGCTGCGAGGCTGGCTTGACGTTCAGCTCGGTCAGTCTCCCTGTCTGCCATCAGGGTCTGCAGCAGTTGCATCATAGCATCCGAGTTCGCGTTGCGATGAGCCATCTGAACAGGTAGATAGATCATGAGATAAGAGGGAATTTTCTATGGCTTATTTTGGGTAAGTTTTAAACTTAAAGACTTTTGATGATGCACAGAACACACAAACATTCATTCATGGTAACAACACACATTACAAACTAACACACTTAAGGGTTTTAAGAACCCTTCTTCTCCAAGCTACGATACATGGGGCGAGATACAACTCACACCTACGATAGTGCATAAGTGAAAACTACTCTTCATTCTCTTCATCCACATCGATGGGAACGACCCCATCCTCTTCGGCCTCCAGAAACTCATAGTCCTCCTCCTCGGTGAACTCATCCTCCTCAAAGTCATCGTCATCACTCAGGAAGTGTTCGCCTCCCTGAATGTCTTCTCCTTCCTCTTCCATCTCATATAGCTGGTCCTCCTGGGTCTTGACAGTGGCCTCCAAGGATGCTATCCTGGCGCGAAGGCGCTCAATGGTAGCGTTCTTCTTGGCATTCTTACGGCGGAGTGTCTTGCGGTCCTTTGCCAACAGCTTGATAGCATTGGCGTGTTTCTTCAGTGCAAGGTGGGTCTGGTTGACGTAGGTGCGGGCGTTGTCCAGATCCTGCTGAGTATGGTAAAGCATGAAATCCAGATGCTCCACATGGTGCTTCAGCTCGGGGTGAGACTGCATGTCCATGGGTTCTCCAGCAAAGTTACGCCTCGCGAGGTGAGAAAAGCGAGGGTGCCTGAGTGCCTCCCCGCTCATCCCGCACAAGCGTGCGAGTCCCTCCTGAAGGGCGCGGGCGAGTCCGTCCAGCCAGTTGCTTTCCATGAAGGAGAAGTGGATCCCCTCAGATGTGGGAGGCTCCATCTTGCCCCTCAAGTCAGCGGTGATGATCCACTACATCTCTCCGCCTGGCTGGTCACAGATCTCGATTCCGCGGAACTCCGGGTGAGGGCGGCCAAGGTGATCTGATACGTCTCCAACGTATCGATAATTTCTTATGTTCCATGCTACTTTATTGATGATACCTACATGTTTTATGCACATTATATGTCATATTTATGCATTTTCTGGAACTAACCTATTAACAAGATGCCGAAGAGCCGCTTGTCGTTTTCTCGCTGTTTTTGGTTTCGAAATCCTAGTAAGGAAATATTCTCGGAATTGGACGAAACTTTCGCCCGGGTCCTATTTTTGCACGAAGCTTCCGGAAGACCGAAGAGATAACGAAGTGGGGCCACGAGGCAGCCGGGGACAGGGCGGCGCGGCCCAAGCCCCGGCCGCGCGGCCCTACCCCCGGGCACCTCGTGTGGCCCCCGCGTTGCCCTTCCGCCTACTTAAAGTCTCCGTCGCGAAACCCCCGCACCGAGAGCCACGATACGGAAAACCTTCCGCAGACGCGCCGCCGCGAATCCCATCTCGGGGGATTCAGGAGATCGCCTCCCGCACCCTCGCCGGAGAGGGGATTCATCTCCCGGAGGACTCTACACCGCCATGGTCGCCTCCGGAGTGATGAGTGAGTAGTTCACCCCTGGACCATGGGTCCATAGCAAGTAGCTAGATGGTCGTCTTCTCCTTGTTGTGCTTCATTGTTGGATCTTGTGAGCTGCCTAACATGATCAAGATCATCTATCCGTAATTCTATATGTTGTGTTTGTCGGGATCCGATGGATAGAGAGTACTATGATTATGGTGATTATCAATCTATTGTTTATGTGTTGTTTATGATCTTGCATGCTCTCCGTTATTAGTAGAGGCTCGGCCAAGTTTTTACTCTTAACTCCAAGAGGGAGTATTTATGCTCGATAGTGGGTTCATGCCTCCATTAAATCGGGACAAGTGACGTAAAGTTCTAAGGTTGTGGATGTGCTATTGCCACTAGGGATAAAACATTGATTCTATGTCTAAGGATGTAGTTGTCGATTACATTACGCACCATACTTAATGCAATTGTCTCGTTGCTTAGCAACTTAATACCGAATGGGGTTCGGATGATAACCTCGAAGGTGGACTTTTTAGGCATAGATGCGGTTGGATGGCGGTCTATGTACTTTGTCGTAATGCCCAATTAAATCTCACTATATTTATCATATCATGTATATGCATTGTTATGCCTTTCTCTATTTGTCAATTGCCCGACCGTAATTTGTTCACCCAACATGCTTTTATCTTATGGGAGAGACACCTCTAGTGAACCGTGGACCCCGGTCCTATTCTTTACATAGCATACAATCTACCGCAATTGTGTTTTACCGTTTTCTTGCAAACAAACATCTTCCACTCGATACGCTTAATCCTTTGTTACAGCAAGCCGGTGAGATTGACAACCTCACTGTTTCGTTGGGACAAAGTACTTGGGTTGTGTTGTGCAGGTTCCACGTTGGCACCGGAATCCTCGGTGTTGCGCCGCATCACATTTCGCGACCATCAACCTTCAACGTGCTTCTTGGCTCCTACTGGTTCGATTAAACCTTGGTTTCTTTCTGAGGGAAAACTTGCTACTGTGCGCATCATACCTTCCTCTTGGGGTTCCCAACGAACGTGTGAGTTACACGCCATCATGATCCGACAGGGCGTTGAGGTCCCTTTCGAAGATCAAACTTCCGCCGTTCCCCAGCTGGTAAAACTTGACGTTGGTTGGCTCCATCTGAAAGGGAATTGGATGAGTAAGTTAGAGAGTGAACAAGTGTGTCAAAATTTTATGTAGATTCATAAGGAAGAGCATGACTTCTTATTTTAACAAGATCTTGAGAGAAGAAAATGGCTAAGTTTTCCAAAAATAGTCACTTCGTTTGTTTTTGAACTTAAGTTTTTTTTTTCCAGATCGTCCATTCTAAACTAGGGTCTCCTAAGGTCAAACGATGGCTCTGATACCAACTTGTCAACACCCGGATTTTTAAGTCCGGATGCCTATTATGTCATACATCGCAATCCCAGGAATATTGTTGTTGCGAGGCATAATAGTTAAGTATCACAGTCATCATTCATTACAACTCATAAAGTCTTACAAATTGGAATCACATGATCCATATTACACAAATAGTGATCTAATGATCAACGAACCGATCAACGAACAAACACAAGTTCATAGCGGAAGCGTAAGATACAAGGACTCTATAGTCCACAGGCCAACACTTGACGTTAGCAGACTCCTAGTTGTTGTAGACGTCCTGCTGACCGTCCTCCTCGTATGGCTGCTCCTCTTCATAGTCTGGCCATTTGAATAGCCAGGGACACAGCCGTGAGTACTTTATGTACTCGCAAACTAATACTAGTGTAAGTGCTAGCATTTCTAGTAAAAGGGGGTGCTAAGCTCTAGTTTCTTTGCATAAAGCCAATTTTAGTTTGCAAGTATTTGCTAAAGACTTATTCATGTGCTAACTAACTCAGGTGGGAACATTAGTGTCATTCCCACAACTCTGTTGTTTTTTCAAGGTACCCAAGTCACCATTCACCATTCATATCATCAACATGTTCAAAGTCTAATACTCGGAAACTCGTATGGCCTTTCCAACCGTCCGTAACCGTGGACACGGCTATTCGAATAGGTTTACACTCGCAGAGGTTGCACACTTGTGCCACAACATTTGATTTCATCCGTCGGGATTTCCCCGAATCATCGTAACACGATACGCGGATCATCAACCATAACCTTTCATTTACTAACCCTAGTATGAGCACCTCTCCCCATGAGCTTGGCCTCCCAAGTGAAGACCAACTCGTCAACCCGGGAACCGCATGGGCTTGGCCGTACAATTCACTTTAACTCACATCATTTCTCAACAACGGAGGCAGCCTCGGCATAACCCCTATGATGTGTGTTCGGAGGGAACTCATACTAAGATACATAAACTTCTAGTTAAGCCCTTACCCATAATCAGTGTATTGTGGGGGTACTCAATAATTGGAAAGGTATCGCATCCAAACCAATATTAGTTTTTGATTCAAAAATCACTATCTTCTCTTGGTCATATTCACCTTCAAAATTCATTTCATAATCTTTATCATCATCATTATTTCACCACACATGTTCCCATCTAAAGTAGTCATTTTTAATTCAGCACTAGCATCTAAGGATGAGGGGTGCTAAGTATTCCGCATTGCTTCTAGGCTAGTTTTGATACTCTTGTACTACTCCAATATTAACCAAGTGAATCATGAATCAAAAAGTACTTTGATAGAACAAAATGTAAATAAAGCTTTGGAAATAAAACTGGGAAGTAGGCTCATGAACATGAAGTAAATGGGTGATGCATTGCTCATGGGAGCTTTGCACTTTGCAAGAGTATTATCTTGCCTTGGTTGGGAAACTGGTCAAAGTGGTCTTCTTCTCCTTGACAGTATACCTCCTCCTCCTCTGGATACTCCTCGGTACTAGCGTCTAAAATACGAATACGGGGTACACAATCATCATACCAAACAATTTACTAAACTAGGCACACTCATGATTTACACACTTTAAACTAGCATCCTACATTACCATTATGTTGGTGGATGTGTTTTTCTTATTAATTAGGAAAAATAATTTCCTCTCATACTAATCTTAAATGTTACTTTGAATTATTCGGAGAAATAATTTCCTCTCATTATCTTATTAAGATTTAATTTCTCTTATGCATAATAGGTGACCTAGGTTGACCCAAGTCAACCTCTTCACACTTATCATTTTGAGAAAATGATTTAAGTGAGGTGAGCACCTCATACCATTTAATTCTAGCATATCTAAGATTTAATATCACCAACAATTCCTATGAGACCTAAATGACCAGAGTCTCTACTTCATTTGGAATTGGTGGTGACAAGATTTAAATGAGAGAAACTCTCTCATAAGATTTCTTAATAGTTTTGGACAATACCTTTGACTAGAAATAGCCCTAAAGTCAATTTAAAGCAACTAAGCCATGATCATTCAAAGTAGGCATGGCATATTTTTGTAGAAACAATTAGTATAAGTGAAATGTGAATTATTGGAGGTGGAATTAACTGAAAAGCATTTAGGGTTGATTTTTAAGAATTATTATTATTATAAGGCAGAAAAGTCCCTGTCTTGTTTATTTTGTCATTTTAATTCTACAATAGATCTAGGGTTCTATCCAGTGGCATTGTGTAGATAATTTCCTAAGGTTTCCAAAAATATAAAGTTTGTAAAATTTGGCCCAAGTAGAAATGTCCCTATTGAATTTCAAAGTTTGCATCAGATTAGGGTATATTTCTATTTTCAAATTTTGAATTCAAACCGTGGTCGGCGCGGGAAAATAGCTGGGCTGCAGAGAAAAGGGAAATTGGGCAGGCCCAAGTCATTGCGTCCGGTGCAGCGGGCCAGCTGACAAGGTGGGGGCCACCTGTCGGTGGGCTGTAACGCCCGAAGCGGTACGGGGAGAGGGGAGCCGTGCGATTAGAACGCGATCGCACGGTCGAGAAGCGTCGTCGTCGACGGCGAGCGAGGGACTCACTGGCGGCGGCGGTAGGGGGTCGGCGAGCTCGTCGGAGCTCCGGCGGTCGTCGGAGATGTGCGCAGGTACGTTGTCGAGGGCGAGGATCTCCCTGGTAGCAGCGGCGCGTCCTGGGGTGGCCTCCTGCTCCGGCGAACTCCGTGTACCGGCGGCGGCTTCGAGCTTGCGATTGGAGGCCTCCGGCGACTAATTGGTGGAATTGAGGTGGCGAGGAGTGCGGTGAGGATGAGAGGAAGAGAATGGTGTGCTCAATTTGGTGGGAGGAGCCCTCCTTTTATAGCAGTGAAGGGTGGCCGAGGGGCGGAGCGGCGGTCGTCGATGGCGCCGGCGTTCCAAGGGCGCCAAGGGGCAAGTGATGGGCGCGGCGTGTTGCTGGTGCTCTGGCGAAGATGACGCGCGTGATGGCGGGGAAAATGAGGCACTACAGCGGCGGTGCTCTTGACGGAAGCTCGCAGGGCATGGCGGAAGGGCGTGGACGCGGTCGTCGTCTGCGGCGTTCCCGCGGGCTAGTGGGCGTGTCCAGGCGATCCAGTGACTTGTCTTGCGTCGACTGGCGCTGAGAGGAGGGGTCGAGGTGGCGCAGAGGCTCCGGGCAGCTGGCGCTCTGGCGTGTCCAGGGTTGGCGCCATGCGCGCTCTGGCGCGGCATGGACGCGTTCTGGGCGCCACTGGGCGCGCTGGTTCTGGCGTCTCCGAGGCATGGCTTCGTCGAGTCAAGGACTGGGCAGTGTCAGGTGAGTGTGAGGGAGAGGATTGACACGGTGAGGCAGGCCTGTGGTGACCAGAAACGACGATGGCATGAGAGAGGCATGCCATGCCACGGCATGGCAAGTTCTTGATGATATGATCAAACAATGGTCAATGTAGATGGTGACACTGATGTTGTGAAGTGAGAGGAGGGTCCAGAGGTTGCTGTGGTGGCTCAGGGTGGACCAAGTCCTCTCCATTTTTCAGCATGGGCACATTTCTATACCCCTGCCTATAAGGTGTTTGATGAAATGCCCGAAAGAAATTAATTTTCAAATTTTGAAATTATTTTTGGTGGGTTGTAATCATATATTAAATGGAGCATTTTGGTGGTGGTGGTGGTCAAAATAGAATTGAGATGCAAAATCACATTTTGCATATGATCTTGCATATGTGAGTTTGTTCCCACTTTGCTTGCTTCTCATTTGAATTTGGTAAAGAATTTGGGGTGATGGTTTTGGGCAAAGTTGGAGTGCTTGATGTTGTCTTGGATGAGGTGCAAAGAAATAGTCAAGTGTAGAAGTGAAAACTCAAAAGCCAGGGGCTCAAAGTGAGTACCAGATAAAAAATGTCACATATGACCATATCACATGTGAGCTCATATTTGTCTCCTTTTTGATTTGAATGATGTTTGAGGGTTTCCAAAGTTGTTAATATATGTTTAATATCCATTTACACTTAATGGTGCCAACCAAAAAGGTCTACAACAAAGATTTGTATAAATGGCTTAATCCTTATGTGAGTGTGAGTTGGAGTTTTATATTTTCTTTTCTATTTGATTTTTATTTGACATTGGATGATCAAATGATCATTGCTAGGGTTTTAGAGTGAGAGAGAGCACATAAGCATGTATCATGGCAATTGCACACTCAAAATAAATAACAAGGTGCTCTACATGCATGATCCTATATGATAAGAAAAAGTTTTTGTTAACTCTGATTTTTGGATTCTTGAATTCCTCTCTTGTTCATTTTCTTGAAATTTGGGATGTTACATATGCATAGGAATCTTGTACACAAATAAATTCATGGAGAACAAAGTGACAAGCATAAGAAGATAAAACAAGAGTAGCTTCAGAAGTTTCAGCATATAGAGAGGTGTTTTAGTACCATGCAAATTTCTACAACCATATTTTCCTCTCTCATAATAATTTTCAGTAGCTTCATGGATAAACTCAACAATATAACTATCACATAAATCATGCTTTTCATAATTCACAAACACATAATTTTTATCAAGCTCAGAAATAATAGGATTAAAACTTTCAAACCCACTTTTATCAATAATATAACAAGATGATTGATCAATCTCAAAAGGTATGGGACTCATAGATAAAGTCAAGAACTCTCCAATCCCATTTTCATTAGTAGTACAATTAATATTATCAAGTAACATAGGACCATCATCTAGAGATTTATCATAAACATTTGCCAAGCAAAACTCTTTAGTACCATGCATTTCGACATCAGGCACAAACAAAGCATTATTATAAAATTTATCAAAGTAGCATGGATTATCATAGACAACAGTAGCATAATTATCCTCACAAGTTTTACTCATAGGGAATATTTCAAGAGAATCCACAGGAACATAACATTCATCCTCTTTCGGTAAGCATGGAGGACAATCAAATAGTGTAAGAGATAAAGAGTTACTCTCATTAGAAGGTTGGCATGGGTAGCTAATCCATTCTTCCTCCTTTTGTTCATCACTCTCCTCTTCTTTTTCATCCAATGAGCTTTCAGGTTCATCAATTTCCTCCTCTTTTTCATCCAATGAGCTTTCGGGTTCATCAATTTCTTCTTCCACGAGTTCCAGCAAATTGTGAGTGCATTCTTGTGCATTAATGTGTCTCTCTTTATAATCAATGATATAAGGATTATCACTGTAGCTTTCTATGCAAAAATTAAGGATAGAAGAGACATAATCTTTAAGGTCCTTACAAACAAGACAAGTTTCATAATTTTTAGACATGAATGATTCTATCTCGTAGGCTCCCATAAATAAGACAAATTGTTCTACCTCTTCGAACCCAAAATGAATATAGCTATTCCAATTATAGTTCTTAATTAAAATTTCCTCACTAAAGCCACATTGAAATTTAAGATGTTTAGTATCCTGTTTAGAGCAACAGTTTATATCATGGCGTTTAAGCAAGATTTTAGCAATTGTATTTAATTTTTCTATCAATGCACTCATAACTTTACCCTTTCTCGATTCTCTATAATTATTATATAATTCAATAAGCTCCAAATAGGTTGTAGGTTCTCCCATAGCAACAGTTTTTAATTTTTAGGTTTTTCAAATTTTTATGGATTTTTGGGTATATGAGAAAATAAAACAAGACAAAAATAAACTAGACAAAAGTAAACTAGGCAGAATAATACTAGACAGAAATAAACTAAGCACAAATAAACTAGACAGAAATAAACTAGCAAGACAAAATAAAATAAAAGCAGGGAGAGAGGTAGAGTGTACTCCCCAGGTGAACTTATGAGTAGAGTTATGCCTCCCCGGCAACGGCGCCAGAAAATAGTCTTGATGACCCACAAGTATAGGGGATCGCAACAGTCTTCGAGGGAAGTAAAACCCAAATTTATTGATTCGACACAAGGGGAGGTAAAGAATACTTATAAGCCTTAACAACTGAGTTGTCAATTCAGCTGCACCTGGAAAAGCACTAGTAGCAGGGGTGATGTGAAAGCAACAGTAATATGAGAGCAGTAGTAACAGTAACACATCAGCAGTAGCAGTAATATGAGAGCAATGGCACCAGAAAATAGTTGATACTACTTCCAATGACATGTAGAACGAGTACAGGATGATGCGAGATGGACCGGGGTTCCCAGCTATCTACATTAGTGGTAACTCTCCAATAACAAGTGTTGGGTGAACAAATTACAGTTGGGCAATTGATAGGATTTAAATAGCATTAAGACAGAACATCAAGATTATTAATCATGTAGGCATGTTTTCCATATATAGTCATACGTGCTCGCAATGAGAAACTTGTACAACATCTTTTGTCCTACCAGCCGGTGGCAGCCGGGCCTCAAGGGAAACTACAGGTAATTAAGGTACTCCTTTTAATAGAGCACCGGAGCAAAGCATTAACACTTGGTGAAAACATGTGATCCTCACACCTACGCCTTCCCCTCTGGTTGTCCCAATTTCTGTCACTTTGGGGCCTCGGGTTCCGGACATAGACATGTGCAAACAACTTGTAGATACAATCTAAGCAATAAGTATAGAGCTTAAATCTAAGATCATACCACTCGGGCCCTAGTGACAAGCATTAAACACAACAAGATTGCAGCAACAATAACTTCACAAACTTATATAGATAGACTAATCATAATGTAACAATCCATCGGATCCCAACAAACACAACACCGATTACATCAGATGAATCTCAATCATGTAAGGCAGCTCATGAGATCATTGTATTGAAGTACATGGGGGAGAGGATACCAACTAGCTACAGCTAGAACCCGTAGTCCATGGGGGGACTACTCACGGAGCATGATGGAGGCGGTGGCGTTGATGGAGATGACTTCCGGTGGCACTTCCCCGTCCCGGCGGCGTGCCGAAACAGAGATTCTGTCCCCCGAATTGGAGTTTCGCGATGGCGACGGCGCCCCTGGAGTCAATCGGTCCCGCGTTTTTAGGTCGAAAGGGGTCTTATAGACGAAGAGGCGACGCAGGAGGGCACCTGGGGCCTCCTCACCATAGGCTGGCGCGGCCAGGCCTGGGGCCGTGCCGCCTTATGGTCTGGTGGCCCTCTGGCCCGCCTCCGACTCTCCTTCGGTGTTCTGGGGTCTTCCGGGAAAAATAAGATGTTGGGTCTTCGTTTCGTCGAATTCCGAGAATATTGCCCGAACAGCCTTTCTGGAACCAAAAACAACAGAAAACAGGAACTCGCACTGTGGCATCTTGTTAATAGGTTAGTTCCGGAAAACGCATAAAAACATTATAAAGTGTGAGCAAAACATGTAGGTATTGTCATAAAACAAGCATGGAACATCACAAATTATGGATACGTTGGAGACGTATCAATGTTTTACTTTCTAGATTCATGTTGTGAACTTACCTTTGAGGTTTCGTCACTTGATAGAAATTTCTTGTGCTCATGCCAATAATTGTTTGTTGAACTATCCGTAGCTTCTAGGGAGATATTAAATTTGCTGCCCATTTTTCTAATTAGTGAAAGTGAGGTAGATATTCATATCTCAGATCTAGGTCTACCGAAGCACGTGGAAGTGGGGTGGGATGGCGGGACTCGGGAGCCCATGCTAGCGATGAGGGGTGCCCATGGGAGCTTGGAGAAGCATCGTTGGCACATGCTAGACCATTTCTAAATCATCTTGCTCCAAAAACAACATAATTATATAAGAAATCCTAAAATTATACAAGATTTTACTGACAGTCTAAATTATACGGTGCGAGGATGATAAGTCAACTTACCTGGCTAGCTTTAATTTGCTCATTTTACCATGTTTGGCTAAAAAAAATTATGCTTCTTTTACCAGAGATTATGAATGCGTTCAGCAATCAGCATATATACTATATCATGGTGCACCAACCTTAATCAATCAGATCTTTGGTCAATTGAGCCATGAAGTGTTCGAAAATTGGTTAATGGGCATGCCAAGCAACAAGTGTCAAGCGTGCCATTAAGTGTACCACGTACGTAGGTAGCACGGCACAATGCATGCGTGTTTATGTTGCTACTGTCATGCGGTAAGCATTTTGCACTTGTTCACGCATTGATTTCCGGTTGGCAGTTCCGGGGCCACATCACCTATGTACGTCCATGGATATATGGATTGGTGACACGACACCTATGAGGTATGCGCATGGTTGCAAATTAAGCAACAATTTGTATTCGAAGAAATTAGTTCCAGATATATTGGCGTGCACGTTTTTCAGGATATATCGATTGGTGACCGGACATGCCTAATTGCCTATGCTCATCTCTACTACTTATAAAGGCACGAAGTGCCGTAGGAAAATCAAATCTCAGCCATCCATCCATGTTGATTTAACAGTCTAGATTGATTTCTTCTCCCCACCCGAAGTCTAATTTCCTCGCATACACGAACGACCCACCCCCACAGCTTTCAAATAGGAATCAAACAACCCACCGTGTTTAGATCCGAAAATCATGCAAATTACCTGCCCCGCACGTCCCCTTTCTCCCCCGATGGACACTCCCTTCTTCCTCGCGAAGCAGGTCTTGATGCAGATTTTGCTCCCTCCCGCACCGTCTCCATTGCGGGATCCGCCGACCAACTCTCACACCGACGAGATGAATTGGACGCTGCCGGCGCCTCCCAGTTGCTCGCGCTCCGGTATGCTACCTCTACACATCGACGAATACAGACGCATCGATGGATACGCAATCCAGATGGATCCCTTCGCCTCGTGCCTCCGCGCTCGCGAATGGAGGACGACGCTGAAACCGACCATCTTAGCCACGTCCCGATCGATAACCACCGCTGAGGCCTGCCATGTTGTCTCTCCCGCCGTACCTGCTACATCTTTGGTTCTTCAGCAAACACATGTACTCCATTCTCCTGGAAAGCACATCGTCGAGGTAAATTGTTTCTAGAACTATGTGTAATTCTTGCATGGTATAGTACTTGTACGGTGTAGCTATTAACATGTGTCATTGACATTGAGAATAAGTAGATACTCGATGGGATCTCAAATTGAGATTGAAACTAACTGATTGCAGGTTCATGTTCAAAATTTATTTGCATAATGGCTTAATGCATGCTGTAGATAAAAATGTGAGGATTTAATAATTTATTTCTACAATCATTGTAATGCAGCAGCAGCACCCCTCACCAAGATGACTTCAACACAGATTTTGCCCAACAGACATGGCTCCTCAAATATGACGTGCCGCCGGGTACCGTGACTGGCGCCATCTACTCCTCGATAACGCAGTGCCATCTGGGTATTTGTGCGCCTCCCTTGGTACTTCTCTTCAATCAGAACCCCGCCGATGGATGTTTGTCAAATTGATGTGCAGTAGTATTCTCACAGATTAACACATGCATAGAGAGTTTCAGTTAATTTCAGATTGATGTACAATATACTGAACATGGATATCCTGTGGCTGAATTCTTACAGGTAGTATTCGGTTGTTCACCAAGATGGGTAACTACAGGTAGTTGTAATAATCTGATCACATATACATGAACCTTCTCTGCATTGTTCATGCTTGCTGAAGCTCAATGTCTTTGTATGATATTAATATGTGCAACGGGCATCAAAATGATTGTGATACCGAAGTTTCTAGGGACACAGCTCTATTGTTGATGAGTTCAGTTCCCTGTTTTCTGCATGCATGGCATGGACTATATAGGGCTTCTCTGAATAGCCTTCTTTCATAATGGAGGAAAACAACAAGAATGAAAATAATTATCTAAAAGGTAATCCAGAATTTGTTGGCGATGCTGAAAGGTTTTTGTAACACATTAGGTATAAACTTCAAATTCAGATTCTAAACTATTTTCTAGCTGTGTTTGTCGTTCAGACTATATGTATTGATAAATTGAAAGATCAGTACATTAGCTAGATATTTTTCTATTGTATTGCTTATTCATTATCCTATTAAGGATGTATTCAGGTTAGATTGGACTGGCTAACGATGGTTGACTTGAGCACTTCAACTATTTCATGACCAGGGCGACGAGGACTCTACAGAGGTACGTCTATGAATTATGAACTTGAAGCTAATATGCTCTTCTACTGCCATGAGAGATGGGCTCACGTTATGTGCATATTTCAGAGAATTGTTGAACTATAAAGATAGCGATAAATTGTGCCAAACCACTCCCAATTTTTTGGTCAAGAGAAAAAAGACATAATGTCAGGACCATTATTGCGAAATTATACATATAAATACTAACAGAAGCAACAACAAAATGTGAAACTAACAAGAACCAATTGTCATTGCTTCGGTGGGATGACCTGGATCAAATAGCAGCCAACCTAGCTAACTTCACTATGTCATGTGCTCGTGATGGCCTTGGAAACATGATCTTTAATTCTAGAGAACATCTAGACTGTAAGGTAATGACAAGCTCACCATTTTATTTTGGTGCTCCCATGACATGTTTTCAGAGAATTGTTGACCTATAAAGATGGCGATAAATTGTTGTTTTGAGGTGCAGCATGATGCTTTCAGTGAAAGGATAGAGGAGAATTTGGAAATGGCAAAGGTGCGTGGAGGACATGAGGTACGAGGTAAATATTCTTGTGTATATTACCAGGTGTGATTATGTCAGATTGTATTGCTGAAACAAGAATATACATGCAGGTCTGACATTTCCTCAAGGCAAAATTTCTGCAGTCCAAATATGCCTTTTTTCACAATTTTGTGAATGATACTTCTCTTCGAATACTTATACTTATTTTCAATTTTATTATGTGCTGGTACTAATGATTATATATAGGCATTAAATTCAAATGGGTTGTATTTGTCGAAACAACGTGCATGGCACGTGCCCTGCTACTAGTGGTTGCAAAGCAACAATTGTATCCAAAGAGATTAGTTCGATGAATACCCCTCCATCCGGTAAATAAAACTTGCATGCTTTTTAGGATTTATCTTTGACCATTAGTACATAACGGGTTTCAAGGTCCTGCAGATATGTGTGCCACATAAGGCAAACGTTTCTCTAAAGTAAATCGTGTTCCAGGAACAATGTCTCGGCCCTGCAGATATGTGTTGAGTTACCAAGCACTGCTTGCGTTCAGAGCATGGGCCCCTGTCCTGCTGCTGCCCGGTGAAGGCACGCCCTCATTCTCCAGCCCTAGTGTGGAGTCGTCGGTGGAGGCACCGGACTCGGTGAATGAGCTTAAGAATGGTGACGCCGAAGAGAAAAAGTACATGCCCGTCAAGAGTGTCGGAGCCTCAGGCTCCAACGAATGCCCTCCTGATGAGGACTACTAGTTTAATTACTTATTTTGATTTCTATATCTAATATGGGTGGATTGATCATGAGCCCTCGAAATATTAAGTGTATCGTACTTTCGGATATCATGTCTATCTCAAATGTTTGATTAATTTATGAATGTTGCAAACACCATGAACTAGTATGTATATCCTAATGACAAACTGCTCCATTTTTTTCATCAATTTCGGGCTTATAACCATGAGCTAACAGACTAGCATTTTAATAAATTACAACATAACATTGAAAGTGGTACACTATTTTATCATTACAAGTGTACGTGATTTACACTATCACACATAATTTATTAGTACTAGCCGTGTGCGACATGTTTACGAGTCAAGGAATGTGAACCGTGTGCGATTATATCCGCAGGAACCGCTTCGTGCATCGAAACCATTTTACAGTTAAATTCGAGGAAACACGCCAATCAAATGGTCATTAATTTTGTTGTTGATTCACATTACATTACATTTTACGAGTTCACGGTGATCAATTTTTTATCGTGTTCACATCGACATGCTACTATAAAATCCTTCGGTTACGAGAAGATCACCACACACACAACCTCTCTCTCCTCTCGATCGATCGAGTTCCACAATTTTGTAGCAAAACCCGAGAACACCACAGGCTACAATTGCGATCGCACCACCCTCGTGCTTGTACTATTTTGAATAGTAGGGCATGAGCTTCAAGGTGATCTTCACCCTCGGTGTAGCAAAGACGGAAACATGGATCCGCCAAGTCAAGGAGCGGTTCCTCGATGCCTCAACGATCAAGTGCGTTAGGACATGAAGAGCAATGTGAGGCATGGTGAATCATGCTAGTTGAGTTGCGACACGAGTTGCAACAAAGATTTTTTCAGTTGCACACGAAGTTGTAACTGAGATTGTACTGCTTGCAACATAGTTTGCAACTGAGAAAAATAATTCGAACCATTGAATTGCTTTAAGATTCATGGTACTCATGAGCTGCAACTAATATTTAGTGAGATTTAAGTTAGTTTTCAGTCGAATGAGAATTAGTCGCACCCTATAACAATTTCATGTACTTACTCCATCCCATGAAAATTGTCTGACATTCGTCAAAATTTGGATGTATCTAAACACTAAGTCGCATGCAGATACATCTAATTTTTGACAAATCTCAGACAAGTTTCGTGAGACGGAGGGAGTACTATATAATCGAGATATTGTTGTTCAACTCTTTTGGTCAAATTTCATTTTGAAACGTAGGTAGTAGAATAGTAGACATGCATGTAGCCAGTTTCAATTGTATTTACTGAACTAATTCGGCAATGTACTCTTAGCGAATTAGAGTTCACACGCAGTACGTACATTTGTTTCCATAAGATACATGTATGCTCCGATTAAACAAGACGCGGAAGGTTGATGTCTCACGTTGCCGTGAACGATGATCCGCAGCTTGCCTTCACCGTTAAGCCACGTGCACATCCTTGTCAATCGATCTAAGCCCCGAGCTAGCTTAGACTGGTAGGTACCATGCACGTAGATAGGAAGAAACTACCGATATATGGGACCCCGAAGGGTCGATGCCAAACGGAGACGTCACGTAGCAACACACCAGCTGCCGCTGTCAGCACGCTGTGCGTATAGTGCCGGAGGCTCTTGTCCGGTTGAACATGTGACGGGATGGAGCCCTTCCAACAGCAACGTATGGCAGGCCCACGTACGCCAAAACCCTGTATACAAGCTTTTTTTTTTGTTCTCCAAAAAATATGGGTGGTCATCGGTATTACTGGTTAGTGGAAATACAGGTCCAAATACCATCCAAGAAGTTTCAAATAAAATTTAAATTTTATCTAGAATTTATTAAAATTCTTCCAGTTTAGGTAAGTTACATAAGAGTATGTAAATACCCGCCGTTATATCCTTATACCGGTGGATACCAAGAAAACCGGTTACCCGCGAGGAGATATCGGGCGAGAAAAAACTCTGAGTACGTATAGCTGTACACATGTCGGAGCCATTTTCTCTATGCTCGCTGGCCGCAACGAAGCTCCATGTCGTTTCTAGACCTCTAGATCAAGTTAGAACAAGGGAAACTTTGTCAACGCCAGGCAACCAGGAAGCCAAATGATCGATGAAACATAATAATGTTCCGTAGAAGAATGCGGTGAAAGATGTACAGATGAGCACCCTAGATTCGGCCAGAGATATCCAGGTAGAACTAAACTCACAAGCCGTGTGGCGAAACTGAAACTGATCGAACCTCAACGACCGAAGTAGAAGGCATCGGACCAAGACACGAATACAAGATGAATACCATGAACACCAAACGAGTTCCGCCACTTCAAAAGAGCACCGACCAAATAATTTCTCGTCATCCTCTACAATGTCGGCGATCCCAATCCCTCCCCCGGTGTAGCGGAGGAGGATGGGACCTAGCTTCACTGGCGACGATGGGTGGAAGTGAGTGGTCTTTCGATCTCGCGAGAAAAATCCTATTAAAGATTCTTATATGGGGTACATATGTATGTAGAAAAGGTTAATTGCCGGCTAAAGTCCTGCGTTGCAAACAAGGTGTAACAATTAATTACTTATGACTGTGATGTGAATTTTACAGCTACACCTATGTCTAGCTAGCTAGCTTCTAGAAGGGACATTGTCGTTTTTTGTTCACGACTAGGAGGAAGGAGACACGTAGGTACGTGGAAGATCATCAGGGAGGAGTGAAGTGAAGTTTCCAATACGACACACTCACACACATATTGCAATGACGTCCCATTCATCCTGGGTTCAGTTGTTGTTTGATTGAAGGGTACTAGCTTGCCGTTTAAGCTCGGCATTGGGATTGAGGGGTCGTGTGCTGTTAGGGCATCTCCAACCGGGCGACCCATCCCGCGGCCGCGCGTTCGGATGGGTCGAAACGGACAAAAACCCGGCCCAACGCGCGGACCCATCCCTAAAACGGACGGCGGGGGCGTCCGGATCGACGCAAACCCGGCCAAATCTTGGACGGGTTTGCGTGGCCGCGGACGCGAAAGGCTGGTCGCTCGCGTCCTCCCTTGTCCGCCCCTGGCCCGCCTGTCTGCCTCCCAAAACACAAGCCCGTCGCACACATCTCCCCACCGCTCCGCCGCCACCCACGGACCGGCGATTTGGGAGCGCGTCGACGCCGGCCATCGTCGTCGAGACGCCGGCAAGCGGGGCGGAAGCGAGGTCGAGGCCCCGCGCCGCTTTCGCCGCGTCGTAGCGCAGTCGGAGGACGCCGCCGCCGGCCGCCGTTGTCCTCTCACCGTCGCGACACCTCCCGCCGTTCGCAGCCTGCGCCGTTTCCGCCGGAGGTGAGCTCTCCCGCCCGTGTTTCCGCACGGCCGAGACGGCCATGCCTCGCAGGTCCCTACGGAAGCATTTCGATCGCCTCCGCCCGCGAGGTGTTCGTTGAAATGCTCGAACTCAAATGTGTCCCTTTTCGGATCATGGTGGACAGCGACGACGAATACTACTTCAAGAACTTCATCGACACGTCGTCGAAGAGGAGTCCGACGACGAATTTTTCACTGGATGCTCGCGCCGCTCATCCACGAGCACATTGTCTCGCAGATTCCCGTGCACCGGGGTCCTTGCCGGGCCGCGCGGCCGCCTTGGACCGCGAAAGAGAACGCGGCCACGACCAGCTCTTCGGAGACTACTTCCAACCGACACCAATTTTCGTGCCGCCATTGTTTCGCCGTCGTTTTCGGATGAGCGAGCCGCCGTTCCGCCGGATAATGGATGGCGTGAAGATCTACGACGACTACTTCCGTGCGAAAGTGGATGCACTTGGCAAGGTAGGCCTCTCTTCGTACTCGTAAATGCACGGCAGCGATTAGGATGCTCGCATATGGCGTTGCCGGTGATTTCGTAGATGAGTACACGCGCATGAGTGAGTCAACCGCCTCGGAATCGATGTACAGTGTTCTGCAGAGCAGGTGATCGGTTCGTTCGGAGAACAATACCTCCGGCAACCTAATGCGGAGGACACAGCTCGTCCGTTGTCGATCAACGCTGCCGGGGGTTTCCTGGGATGCTTGGCAGCATAGATCGCATGCACCGGGAGTGGAAGAACCGCCCCTTTGGTTGGCAGGGGCAATACAGCGGCCATTCCGAGGGGTGCACAGTCATTCTTGAAGCTGTTGCTTCCCATGACACATGGATTTGGCACTCATTCTTCGGAATGGCTGGCTCGCACAATGACATCAACATAGCCGCAGCGCTCTCCGGTGTTTGATAGGCTAGCGTACGGTCAATCCCCCGATGTGGATTTTGAGATCAATGGCCACCACTACACCAAGGGGTACTACCTTGCCGATGGTATCTATCCACCTTGGGCTACACTCGTGAAGACAATCCGAAACCCCACCTCGGAGCAGGAGGCAAGGTTTGCCAAAGAGCAGGAGGCAGCCCGGAAAGATGTGGAGCGGGCGTTTGGCATCCTCCAAGCTCGTTGGGCTATCGTCGACACCCCGCCGAGCCCGGGATGTGCAAACTCGTGGGAGGTGATGACCGCTTGTGTAATCATGCATAACATGATTGTTGAGGTAGAGCGGGATGATTCACTCTTTGATAATGAGTGGGATGGCCAGGGAGAATTGGTTACTCCTCAAGGTGGTCCGGCATCATTCCAGGACATTCTTCATGCGCACCATGAAATTAGAGATCTGGCTGTACACAACCAGACTTCAGGCTGATTTGGTCGAGCACATGTGGCAAGCATGTAGGCAGCAATGCCGCAAACAACAATGATGAAGGAAATCCTGAAGCCTAGAGCATTTGTATCGTTTTTTCATTTTATTTGAACAATACTTTATCCTTGATTACATGGACTATGTAATGTGTAATACATTTTGAGCATTTGAACTATTTTATATATTTTATATAATACGTTTTTGCGTTTTTATAGTGAATTTACAAGAAAAACATACCATAGGGCAACGCCGACCCAAATCCCGCGTTGGGCGCAGCGCGCGACCCAAACGGACGCGCGGACGCGGGGCGACGTCCGCGCGTCCGCTCGGCCACGCAAACGGCCCAAAACGGACGGCCCTGCGCGTCCGTTTGAGTCGCCCGGTTGGAGATGCCCTTACTGTGCTGGGAAGAAGAGAGATAGGGGAACCCCACCTCACCAATCGTTCATAAAAAATTGACAGTCCAACAAACGGTATGGCACGCTTCGCAATGGAGATTCTTCCCCTTAAGATAATAGAGAATCTTTCTTGACACCAACAAGTGGCCATTATTTCTTTTGAAGGGTATATGAGCGAAATGTGATGTTGCCTGTTAGGAATCTGAAATATTTCTTCAGCATCGATGCACCCGACATTTTCAAAATAAATAAATATTAATTACCAATTTAATACATAGCTTTAAAATAGAATTATATTTATATTTACAAGTTGTAAGATTTTTTTTGGATATAGTCAATGACATACCCAACTAGAATGTAAAAATCACAGCGATATTTTCCTGTTACGCGTACACAATATTGACTATATGTGGTAAATTTTAGATTTTTCAAAATATAGATTGTTCACTATACTAAGATCCATCCTCTTTTTTCATTTGTACGTAGCTTGGAATACAAAGTATTTTAAATAGAGTTTTTGCACGTTTGTGGGATATATCATTGATTATGTCCCGATCTCTTTATAAATTTTGAACACTAGAAGCAGTATTTTTAAAAGTAAAGGGGTCACTTAAGCTCGAGAGGCAAAAATCCCTACTCTCATAAGCGCCGAATTTTGTTGAAATGCTGTACTTTTTGGTAAAAACAGCCATAAAAAGGTAGTTGTAAATAAGAAAAAACTCGATGATGGTCTTAACATTTGTCTTTTTACCGATCTTGTATGAATAGAAATATTGACCAAATTATATACGTAAGTACTAGATATTTATTTGTACCTATAGATTTTTTGAATAATTGTTTCAATTGTAAAATACCTTGTCTTTCGAGCGCAACAAAAGAGACAAATATGAATTTTTTTGGTAATACGATGGCCCATGCAAAATTCCACGGTTCGCGCGTAGATCTGCAATTTTCTCTTTTTTGCTGAGGCTAGAATACAAGGTATATTCATATGATCTTTTGCACGGGCATAGTCTAAATTATTCTTATTATCTATATTCCGGTTTTTTTTGTCATTTTAGTCTTTAAATTTGAACTTTTCAAAAAATAAAAACAAAACAAACGGGATCCAGGTAGCCCGGGAGCCTAGGGCTCTCTCTTTTCTCCCTTTTTCTACGAAAGCTATTGATATTAGACCAAGATTTTTTCCATAAACAGATTAATTCATTCAAAAACACAAAACTTAAGAACACACACATATATGCATCGTTCTTATAGAAGTTTCTTGAACTCCAAATTGCATCCCTGTCCTTCGGATCACATCATCTGATATTCAGTCGAAGCATCAAAATCTTTGAGAGGTCCAATAAAAACATTTGTAAAGCGGAAATAATATGATACTAAAATGATATAGTACAAGAAACTATAAGAGAGAAAAAACATGAGGGAAAATGTAGTACAGTAGGATGTTTCTTGCAAATTGCAGCAATAGATGCTGTTGGGAGAGTAGCGTAGGTTCTCTCTTCTCTGGCCAGATTTCTCCTTCGTTCTCTCTCTTTCTCGCTGTCACTCTCCCTTTCTTCTCTGCTTAAATCTCATCAACTTCTCTCTCTCGTACTGCTACAAAACTTTTTTTTTAACTCTCCTATCCTGTTTCTCTACCCGCTTCCCTGCTTCGCGGCATCTACTACTGCCACCGCCGCCGGCGATCTCTCCCACCGCTCCCCCGGTCCGCCGAGATCGTTGAGTTAACCACCTCTTTCCCGGCGCAAGATCCCCCTTCCTTCGATTGTGCGGAAGAATCTGGGCCTCCCCTCTCTGCTCCGTTCCAGATACCGGCGAACGCGGGCAGGACCAGCGACGATGCGCGGCGGTGAAGGGAGCCGCGCTCCGGTCCCGCAGCGGCTCACGTGTCACGGCCGTAGATAGCAAGATCTTCCCACCGCTCCGGTACCCTCCGGTACCCTCCGGCCGGTGACTTCGCTGCTCCGTGCAGGCGGCGGCGGGGAGATGCCGTCTCTGCAGCTGCTGCAGCTGACCGAGCATGGGCGGGGGCTCCTGGCGTCCCGGAGGTGCGTGTTTAGCTCAGTTCGAAAGTTCTTGACTTTTTACCCTCTCTTCAATCTCCACAGTTCCTCTATGATAAAAAAAAATGAATCTTGAATTCTTGATGTTGATTCTTGCCAATTCTGGGTGGAAACAGGAGGACGCTGGCCGTCGTCTCTGGCGCGCTGGTCGCCGGCGGGGCTCTGGCGTACGCGCGGTCGGGCAGGAGACGCCGCTCAGAAGCTGCCGCCAATGGCGACGGTGGTGTCAATGCGTTGGGCAGGAATGGGGAGAGGTTGGGGCACGGTGGCACGGATGGCCGGGTGGCCGCCTCGAAGCGGAGGAAGAGCGCCCTGAAGTCCTTGCATTTCCTGGCCGCTATCCTGCTCAAGAAGATTGGGCCGAACGGCACGCGATACCTTCTCGGGTTGATGTTAACGGCTGTAAGTTTTGAGGCGAAAGCAGGAGGACGCTGGCATTTTGATTTCTGTATTGGATTCTCAGAATTAGTTACTAGTTTGACGTAATTCATGTCGATATGTTTACGAATTACAATAGCTGAAGAAGTTAACAGCTAACTTGTTTGAGCTCTGCACAAATAATTAGGCCTCCTTTTTGATATGTGGACAAAAAAACAAGGACTTTCGTGACCGCCGATCTGGCGTGCAATCATGCTGGTCCTGCTAGTAGCACCAATGGCAATGTAGAGCATACTGGCTGGATCTGTGGCAATTATTCAACTTAGGCGGGAAAATCGACAATTTAATGGTGGATATAGCAAGTTTGGAAAATACCCAATTTTGGTGTTTTTGCATTGCCACAGGGTTAGATGTTGCGCTTTTGATATGTCTTGTAATTGATGGTATTTGAAATGGTTAAGCTTTACTTGTGTGGTCCATCTAATAAAATTTGTACCTGCATTAATTTTGAACGCTCTCTCTATATAGGATTGACAAAACCGATACCCCTATGTTATGTTGGATATTAAAATGGCATTTGAAGATGTACTAAGTAATTAATGACTTGAAAACATCACCGTTGGTATTTTTTGCAGGTGCTACGTACTGCTGTCGGGCATAGATTAGCAAAAGTTCAAGGCTATTTGTTTAAAGCAGCATTTCTTCGGCGTGTTCCAACCTTTACACGCCTAATTGTAGAAAATCTCATCTTATGCTTTCTCCAATCGGCTGTGTACCAGACCTCAAAATACTTAACAGGGTCTTTGAATTTGCGCTTCAAGAAAATTTTGACAGATCTTGTCCATGCCGATTACTTTCAGGTACATCAGCTGATCAATTTCAATCACGTATGTGCAGTATATGTTTCTTTCTATCACACACATTTCACACTTAAATTGGTTCCCCAGACTCGGGAGGATCATGTCATAGATTATAATAACCATTGACTTGGAAGTATTGACAATGTTGCAAAGATAACAGCTGATGAAAGCGGAAGATTCATGTACTTTGTTGCTGCCTGTAGAATACAAATTAAAACACTAAACTAAAGAGTAGTTGCCGGTTTTGATGTGCAAATCCTTTTTTAACTTAATATGACCACTCACATATCTGTAACACGTTTGTTAGTTGCAATAGTAGCTGGTTGCTCATGGAGGAATCTGCATACGGTTTCTTTTAGTTGGCTTCAACATTCCTTTTGCCCGTAAAATATCATTTCCTTTTCATTTCATAGTGTAGCGAATTTTCTATGCTAGTTGAATGTGTTCCCTCTATTTAATTTACTGTTGGACATGGCAGCATTTGTGTTGCCATGCCAGGTTGTATTTGTTTCCTGATTTGCTGTTTAAGTAGTAGTCGTATCAGTTCATCTTCTTTTTGAAGAAGTCTTATTATAAAAATATAGCAGATTTAAATGGTGCATGCACATGCACTGATGTTCTTCAATAATTGAGGTTAACCAAGAGTTTAGTTATTAGCTTGAGGGTTTTAATTTTTGAAATACAGCTTTAATAAGATATTTTGTTGCTTTTCTTCTTCTGTATGTCCAGAATATGGTTTACTACAAGATGTCACACGTGGATCATCGAATATCAAACCCGGAGCAAAGGATTGCGAGTGATATTCCAAAGTTCTGTTCTGAACTTAGTGAACTTGTACAGGATGATTTGGCTGCACTTGCAGAAGGGTTGATATATACCTGGCGCCTCTGTTCTTATGCTAGTCCAAAATACATGTTATGGATTCTGGTAATTGTTCATATGGAATTTTAATTGCTGTCCTTCATCTAGTAGTTTCTGATCTAAATGATAATACCCCTACCACTGAGGAACCATGCTCATCTAGTAGTTTCTAATTGCTTTCATCGAGTTTCTTTAATATACTAATATCCAAAATCCTTCCAGGGATATATACTAGTCGCTGGAGGAGCAATTAGAAATTTCTCTCCTGCTTTTGGAAAGCTGAAATCCACGGAGCAGCACCTAGAAGGGGAGTATCGTCAACTTCATTCACGCTTAAGAACTCATGCAGAGAGTGTGGCATTTTATGGTGGCGAGAAGAGAGAAGAATCTCATATTATGCAACGGTTCCAGGCTCTTGTTGGACACTTGAAGCATGTACTCCATGAAAATTGGTGGTTTGGCATGATTCAAGATTTCTTTCTGAAGTACTTTGGTGCCACTGTAGCAGTTGTCCTGATTATCGAACCGTTCTTCTCTGGCGACCTTAGACCTGATTCATCTACCTTAGGAAGGGCTGATATGTTGAGTAATCTTAGATACCACACAAGTGTGATCATATCACTATTTCAGTCTCTAGGGACCCTCTCTATCAGCTCCAGACGTTTAAATATCCTGAGGTAAATTCATCTATTGTGAAATTTTTTGACAACTAGATTCATTTCATTCCTGTCATTGTAGGGTGCTTTGCTTGCAATTCTTAGAAGTTATTGGGTAGGCGATCCATGCCATCTAGTTACATCTGGGCTTGATTTTGGTACATGACTCTTCTTGTGATATCAGTTGTTCCAATTCCAACCCATATTGCGCACTAACCTTTTCCTCCATATTTGATGAAGTCATCTTACCATCACCATTTTTCATAAAGGAAGATCATCTTAGTTCTTCATGGTCTAATATCATACCAATTAAAAGTCTAAAACACAAAATTTGCAATTTAACTCCCACTTCTGATAATGTGGAATGTGGAGTTTATTCTCTTATTACCATCTATAAAATATTTTAACAGTCCTTCTAAAACCATGCTATTTATTCAATCTAACCTGATGCATATTGATAGGACTTAGGAATCTTTTGTATCTTGTAGTATATGAGAACTGGTGGACCCGTAGTATTTTGCAGCGGGCATGCCATATTTAGTATTTGTTTAAATGGGTGCACTTCTTCATAGCTTGTAGATCTAAAGAACTGTTGACTATATGCAAAACATACTATGGCTGTTGTGCTGTGCTCGTACTATATCTCTGATGCTATTGCTGTTGTCTTTGAGCTCTAATATTTTTGTGTTGACTGGCAATGAACTTTCGCTGTATTTTTACAGTGGCTATGCAGACCGGATTCGTGAGTTACTAGATGTTTCACGCGAGCTGTCTGGGGTCCGTGATAGATCGTTGAATCACAATTCTTCTGCTGGAAATTATATCAGTGAAGCAAACCATATAGAATTTTCAGGTGTTAAGGTAATATGATGCTTGGAGCGGACAGCCTTTTATGTGTTTACATATATCCATGCTTCTGATATCAAGTGATTGCAGGTGGTAACACCTGCTGGGAATGTTTTGGTTGAAGATTTAACTCTCCGAGTTGAAACAGGCTCTAATCTTTTGATCACCGGTAATCCTCTCCTACCAAATGATCGCCACCTAACTAGTCCAATTGTTTCACCCACACCAGCAAGCTAGAAATGATGAGACTATGTAGCCTTATGTGCATTTTTCCTTGACATGTTCTAAAACATCCCTAAATCATCTCCAGTTATTGAAATGTGGTATTGAACTATGAAACATGATATGTTGTGACATGGCAGTTGGTTCATGTCCGGTCTTCATATTTGGATCTCTTATAGCCTTTAAGTAATCTGTTAAAACAAAAAGTTAATGCACATGCAATTTACAAGGGAAAACCACTTTTTGTGTTTCATCTTGTAATAGCCTGATACTTCTCTAGTAACATATAACAATTGTAAATTGACCCTCTAATTATTTACAGTGGCATTTTCTGTTTCCTATTTTATTTCAGATTTTGTTTTGGATTTGATAGGCTACTACTTTTGCTACTATACACCATTAAGACCTAAATACACTTAGGATATGTTAGTTTCTATGGTAATAATCTAAAACATGCTGACTCAGTATCAATTATTTGAACCTTAGTTCCTGAAAGTAGATCAATTGGAAATACTGAATTTATGCCAAACAAGATAGCATTCGCAATTTCTCGGATCCGCTCTCTGGTTGGGCAGTAAGGGTCGGAGAAGGGAAATCACTCGTTCTTAAAACCAGCATTCTTAAAAAAAAAGTTTAAGATCAAAGAGTCGGGTGGAAAAAGGGGAGATCTCCCCATTCCTGGTTCTACTGTAGCTGGATTCCCCGGAATCACAAGAATCCTTAGAATGGGATTCCAACTCAGCACCTTTTGTTTTGAGATTTTGAGAAGAGTTGCTAATTAATTACAGTGTTGTTGTCTCAAAAAAGGCATATGGGTCATGTTTAAGCATACCTTCTTCAAGGACATGATTTAAACTTGATGCTCATGTTCTTGAATTATCTTATACATCTAGAACTCTCAGTGCCCATAGTCCGTATATATCTTTACATGAAATGCCAGTTATGTAGAATGTTAACACTGATTTACTCTTATTTCAGGCCCAAATGGCAGCGGTAAAAGCTCCCTGTTTCGGGTCCTTGGGGGCCTATGGCCACTGGTATCTGGTCATATTGTCAAACCTGGTGTTGGTTCAGATCTTAACAAAGAAATCTTTTATGTCCCACAAAGACCATACACAGCTGTTGGCACACTTCGTGAACAGCTAATCTATCCTCTTACAGCAGATCAGGAGATTGTACCACTTAGCTATGATGGCATGGTGGACCTCTTAAAGAATGTAATAGTCTTCATATTCATATGTTCTATTTATTTATATCCATGGCTTCTTGAGTTATAACTCTTAGTATACGAACTTACTCCTTTTGCAGGTTGACCTGGAATATTTGTTAGAACGTTATCCTCTTGACAAGGAAGTTAATTGGGGTAATGAATTGTCCCTTGGTGAGCAACAGAGATTAGGAATGGCTAGGCTGTTCTACCATAAGCCAAAGTTTGCCATTCTTGATGAGTGCACTAGTGCCGTGACAATTGATATGGAAGAACGGTTTTGCAAAAAGGTTCGAGCGATGGGAACATCATGCATAACAATATCTCATCGCCCAGCTTTGGTTGCATTTCATAATATTGTTTTGTCCTTGGACGGTGAAGGAGGGTGGGATGTTCAGCACAGAAGGTATATAAGTACTGAAATAATTCACTGAATGGTGTCAAAGATTAATTTACTGTTAGTTTAGATCTATCTCTTGATTTTGTAGGGATGACTCATCATTTTACACTGAAGAGTCTGACTTTACATCATTGGAAACTGATCGTAAATCAGATGCCCTAACTGTTCAGAGGGCTTTTATGAACAGGGCAAAGGTATAGAATTAATAGATATCTCTATTCCATCATTACCGACTTATCTTATTGGCATCACAGTTTTATGTGTTCTCCTTACTAGAGCAATGCTTCATTAAGGTCGGAACATTCTTACTCTACAAAGGTTATAGCAAGTTCCCAAAAGTTGGAAAGAGAACAGACAGTACGAACACCTCTAATCCCACAGTTACAATGCTCCCCAAGGCCCCTGCCTCTGAGAGCAGCTGCAATGCTTAAAATATTGGTACGTTGTTTCCAGTTGTCTTCAGTTTTTTCCTCAATAAATTAATTTTGATTTGAGATACTGTAGCTTGTTAATATTTGCTGATGCTGGAATTAAGATTTTATATCGCTAGTTGATAGAAATTTAAAATTCTACATGACATACAAAATTATCTTGAGAGAGCTTATCTCCAATGTTAATATGTTATCAAACTCTAATGATCTTGTCTTCTTGCTTCCAGGTTCCCAAGTTACTAGACAAACAAGGAGGGCAGTTGCTTGCTGTTGCTCTACTTATTTTCTCTCGCACTGTGATCTCGGACCGTATTGCTTCGTTGAATGGTTAGATTGTCTCAATATCATTTATTGTTTGAAGGGCTACACATAAAATTCTTTGCTGATTCATCTCATCTTGTCAGGGACTACTGTTAAGTTTGTCTTGGAGCAGGATAAAGCTGCATTTATACGTCTGGTTGGTATCAGTGTTCTGCAAAGCGCTGCAAATTCTTTTGTCGCACCATCTCTCAGGTAACCTATTTACCTGCACTTAATAGGTTCTTTTAACATCGGATCATGAATAATCACTGTACATTATTGTTCTAATGATGCTTTTTTTTTATGCTTGTCCAAACTCTTCGTCTGCTTACCAAAAAAAAAACTCTTCTGGACATGCAAATTTAAGCTTGGTGGATTGATTAATTTTTTCAGTGTATGTTTGAGTTCATGGTTTTGATCATTCATATCTTCACAGAACCCTTACTGCAAGACTTGCTCTTGGATGGCGAATTCGCATGACCAACCATTTGCTTCAGTTTTATTTGAGAAGAAATGCATTCTACAAGGTATATCCTCTAGCGTCTCGTGTATTCGTTAACACTGTGATATTGAGAGTGGATGGTCTCTAATTGGAAAAGTTGGCTGTTAAGCTATGTCTTTTCATGAGGTTTGGACATCGATTTTGTCAGTTGATGTCTCTTGGTGTGCAGGTGATTTGGGTTCAGAAATAAGATTCATGTTAAACAGATGTTAAGTTATTATGGTATATGTTTTCAGGTATTCAATATGTCAGGTAAAAGTATTGATGCAGACCAAAGACTGACACTTGATGTGGATAAGTTGACCACTGATCTTGCTGGACTGGTTACTGGAATGGTAAAACCACTAGTCGACATTCTTTGGTGAGTTATCCTTGATATCAGCCCTGATATCTACTCGGTTTAATCTTTGTTTAGCATTTCAAATTCAGCGTAATAATGTGAATGCAATTCACTCACTAGGTTTACTTGGAGGATGAAGCTTTTGTCCGGACGGAGAGGAGTTGGTATCTTGTATGCTTACATGTTACTAGGATTGGGCTTTCTGAGAGCTGTATCCCCTGACTTTGGTAATCTTGCAAGTGAAGAACAAGAACTTGAAGGAACTTTCAGGTTAATATTACATTACTTGCTGTGCCTTGGGTGCCTTGGCAGACCTGACTTTCTTATTGCTTTAAGAATTTTCTGGTGTTAATTAACCTGATGAACTATGTACAAGGTTCATGCACTCGAGGCTGCGGACACACGCTGAGTCAATTGCTTTCTTTGGTGGCGGTTCAAGAGAAAAAGCTGTGAGTTCCTTAACATGGCAAATGTTTATAATGTACCTATACACACTTGTTAGTAGTGTCTATCCGCTGTTTTTTGTGTCAACTGTTTTAATTTGAATCATGATGAATCGTGAAGTGAGATTTGTGAACTCTTATTGTTGGATACTATTGGCATAATTTTTAATTATTCTAAATATGAACTATGAGGTACCCCATAGATACTTGATGTATATCTCCAAATATTATGCAAGCACCACCTATTTAATCATCTGTATTCTTGATAACGGAAAAAAGTTGTTTAGGCATTCATAGTTATCAATGCCTCGCTTTTCTTGAAGCATCTATATCGAAAAGTTTCAGAAGTTGGGATTTGGTACAAGCTAAAATATAACTGATGCACCCTAAAAAAAGTCCATTCACATGTTCCCAGTTGGCTGTTTGTCCGTTGAACTTTTCTCTGTGTTACAAGCATTATTAATTGTCTTTGCTTATTTTGACTTGTAATAAAACATGTGCATATGGTTCCCCATTTACATTCTCGTACAAATCAGAGATGTTTTTGCTTTCAACAGCTTTTGCTGGCCTTATTTTGGTAGATGCAATTAATTATAGACTTCCTTCTTACAATGTGTTTTCTTGTAACAGATGGTTGAGGCTAAATTCATGAAATTGCAGAACCACTCAAAGGTTCTATTGAGAAAACAATGGCTTTATGGTATTGTTGATGATTTTGTGACAAAGCAACTCCCACACAATGTGACATGGGGTCTGAGTTTGTTGTATGCTCTGGAGCACAAGGGCGACAGAGCTTTGACTTCAACACAAGGTCAATAATCATCAAAAGTCTTGAGTTTTCAGGACTACATTATTTCAAACGTTAACTTTACAAACTCATTTTATTTCTCTTCTATGCAACAGGAGAGCTGGCTCATGCTCTGCGGTTCTTGGCATCGGTGGTGTCACAAAGCTTCGTAGCGTTTGGTGACATTCTTGAGTTACATAAAAAATTCCTTGAACTTTCTGGTGGGATTAACCGAATCTTTGAGCTAGAGGAGGTCCTACATGCAGCTCAAAGGGGTAAGTTTCTGGTTGGATTTAACTGGAAGTTTCTTTGTTTCTTCAGTACCATTGCTGTTGCACTAGTACCATTGCAGGATGTAACTAGCCTTATCATATGGCATGTTTCATGTTTAGTTTAAACTATGATATGACATTACTTTCCTATTGCATGTTATGGAACATCCTGTTTAGCATATAGTATGATTGAACTTTTGGCACATCAATGACAGTATTCTCGATCGAACACTGATTGCCTTTTCATTCTGCCAAACATAATAGAATGCTACATATAAGTGTGCAGACAATGTAAGAGTTGCAAGTTTGTGTTATTGATAACTTATTGGTGCTCTTTAAGCGTTGACTAGATCTGGACAATGTTGCGAACTTGTACCACTGGTTTGTGTGGTATTATAATAATATAGTGTTCTGAGTTAGCTAATGGCATTTTGTAAGTTCTACATCAATATCTTCTCCTAATTAAGAATCGCTTTTTAATTGTTTCGCTAGATACTCCTGTGCCTTCCAGTGCCAT
This sequence comes from Lolium rigidum, assembly GCF_022539505.1. NCBI lineage: Eukaryota > Viridiplantae > Streptophyta > Magnoliopsida > Poales > Poaceae > Lolium > Lolium rigidum. The sequence continues at coordinate 49,576,758 of NC_061511.1, read as the reverse complement.
TAGTACAGCCTCAGAAGAAATTATTTCGTTTCATGAAGTGGATATTGTAACACCATCGCAGAAACTATTGGCTAGCAAGCTGTCATGCAACGTGGTACAAGGGAAAAGCCTTCTTCTGACGGGTATATCGTCTGTCTAAGCTCTGTAACCTTGGTTTACCTAAGGCAGTGAAATTATGCCTAACATGTTCCCTTTTTTACCTTTGTTTTCTGAAGGCCCCAATGGTACGGGGAAGAGCTCTGTTTTCAGGGTGCTCAGAGACTTATGGCCTGCCTTTTCCGGGAGAGTTACCAAGCCCTCTGAAGGGATGTTTCATGTTCCTCAGAGTCCATATACCAGCTTGGGTACTCTGAGGGATCAGGTCATATACCCTCTGTCAAGGGAGGAGGCAGAGATGAAGATTCTTTCGTTATATAAAGATGGTAGGTGCCACTCAGAATATGGGCCTATTAAATTACCATGATATTTGAACTGCGAGATTGCGTGTCAAAATGAAGTAGTAGGTTATTTGTTGCTTCTCCTGGTAACCAGAAATTCTGTGCTAATGTAGGCAACAGGGCTAGTGCTCCTGAGTTGCTAGATGATCACCTGAAGACGGTTCTTGTGAATGTTCGGTTGGTCTATCTTCTGGAAAGAGAAGGTTGGGACTCTACTCCGAACTGGGAAGACATTCTGTCGCTGGGAGAACAGCAGAGACTCGGGATGGTAAGTGTTAACTTCACTTCAAGTTGTGCAAACTGCCAAAAACCTCGTTTTTGCTCCCTTTACATCTTCTGATTGAACTGTTTTGCTCCAGGCTCGTTTGTTCTTCCACCATCCTAAATTCGGTATCCTTGACGAGTGCACAAAGTATGCGCAGCGCGACTGACTTTTTTTTGGCCATCTTTGTTCGCTGTTCAGTTACTGCCGGTCCTAAATTTATTGTAATTTATTGCAGTGCTACGAGTGTCGATGTTGAAGAGCATCTGTACAGGCTAGCGACTAACATGGGCATAACCGTGATTACTTCGTCTCAAGTAAGTATTTCCGAGGATCGCGTGAAAGTATCTGTTGCGATTGGCGTTTCAGTTGTTTGTTGAAGCCTCTGCATTCTAGACTATAAACCTGCTTGTCAATTTAGGGTATTGCTGAAACGTGTTATTTTTTTTGCTCTTTACAGAGGCCTGCTCTGATACCCTTCCATTCCGTTGAGTTAAAGCTCATCGATGGCGAGGGAAACTGGGAGCTGTGTGAGATCCAACATTGATTGACGCTACCAGTTAGAAATTTCTCAGTCTACAGTAAGCTGCGCGTTAGAGGATATGCCGCTTCCTACTTCTACTGCAGTAATCTGTTCATATCGGGTCATCCTCATGAGCCTCTGGAAGCTGAAGCAGCGTGTACAATAATCAGCTCGAAAGAACAAAGAAAGGAGTTCTTGTTGTGCATTCGACGCAGAACATGGCAATTGTAGTCTAGTTATACAGAGTTTGGTAAAGATTGAACGCGCCGGTGATGGCGGTGAACTGGTAAATTAGGATTCAGAGATGTGGAATGAAGTAGGAGAATAGAGTAGCAGTACATATCTCAAAGCAGCTGTTAATTCATCCAACCTATTATTATTGATTGGTTCCATACATGTGAAATAAATTTGGCTGTTGCTGCCATCATCATAATCATCGGCGTCAAGCTGAACCTTTCGGCGGGAGCGTCCGATTTAATGCATATCACATTTTTCTTATAAGTGTGAATATTTTGTTCAATGAATCACATTTTTGTTTATGTATAAGGGCATTTTTCACTCGTATACTTTTTATAGGATGTGTAACATTTTCTGTTTGGGTTTCTATCGAATTGAGAAATTGGACAAGTCACTGAACGAAATTCATACACGAGTACTACCGATGCAAGAAATTTCACTACTTGAAAAAGCTCCTGCACATGCAGCAGCTCCCTTTCACATCGCCACTGCCGCTGGTACAAGCTACACTGTTATTTCTACTGCAAGCCTTTGTTACATCGTACATAGTTCATTCGTTCCATCTTCAATGTTATTTCTATTCGGAAAGGAAAATTGAGCAAACTAACCGCTTGGCCTGGATCATCCAGATTAACAGTCTCTTCCAACAAATCTACACTCAAGGTGGTCCAGCCACGATCTCTAGTCCTAGCCACAAGTATATCTCATCTCCTCAAGGCTATAAGCTGCACCAATAGCATCCAAGCTACTGATTTTTCGTCCTACTTTTCTCTCCAGTCAGCATGCACCAATCAATCCTCCCTACTCCTTTGCGCCCTTAAATAGGTTGCTACATTCCTCCTCTCAAAGCATCTCCACTCCACACACTCCACCGATCAAAAACACACAGAGACCACCTAGCAGCACCATGGCGGCCACCACGATGTCCATCTCATCCTCATCAGCCTTTGCCGGCAAGGCGGTGAAGAACTTGCCATCGCCGGCTCTTTTCGGTGAGGCCCGTATCACCATGCGCAAGACCGCTGCCAAGGCCAAGCCTGCTTCCTCGGGAAGCCCGTGGTACGGCTCCGACCGTGTGTTGTACCTTGGCCCGCTCTCGGGGGAGCCCCCAAGCTACCTGACCGGCGAGTTTCCCGGTGACTACGGGTGGGACACCGCTGGGCTCTCGGCCGACCCTGAGACCTTTGCCAAGAACCGGGAGCTCGAGGTGATCCACTCTCGGTGGGCCATGCTTGGCGCACTCGGTTGCGTCTTCCCTGAGCTGCTCGCCCGCAACGGCGTCAAGTTCGGCGAGGCTGTGTGGTTTAAGGCCGGTTCCCAGATCTTCAGCGAAGGAGGCCTTGACTACCTCGGAAACCCGAGCCTCGTCCACGCCCAGAGCATCCTCGCCATATGGGCCGTCCAGGTTGTGCTTATGGGAGCTGTTGAGGGCTACCGCATTGCTGGTGGCCCGTTGGGAGAGATCGTCGACCCGCTGTACCCCGGCGGTAGCTTCGACCCGCTTGGCCTAGCCGACGACCCCGAGGCATTTGCGGAGCTTAAGGTAAAGGAGCTCAAGAACGGCCGTCTTGCAATGTTCTCCATGTTCGGATTCTTCGTTCAAGCCATTGTCACCGGTAAGGGCCCGCTCGAAAACCTCGCCGATCACCTCGCCGACCCTGTCAACAACAATGCTTGGGCATTTGCCACCAACTTTGTACCCGGAAAGTGATCTGCCGGCGTCAGCTGGAAGATGGTTGTGCCTAGGCGACTGCAGTGAGCTGCACCTGGGCGCAGTTTGAACTGTACCACCACATTGTAAATTATGACGATCCTATGAAAAAGGGTTGGTAATTTGGTATTAACAAACAAATAGTACTGGTGATGGAGCAACTCGTCCAGATAACTAACTCAATGCAACATGATATGAACTCTTGTATTCCTGACAGCAGCTAAATGTTCGTGTATCCACGTGATTTATTCATTATTTCAATTTGTATCCTTTCAATTTATACGCCTTTTTCGTGATGCTCTTTCTCCATGCAAGCTACCAATCACTGCAGTGCAATTCACGGGTCCCTAGCCGTCCGATTGAATCGTTGCCGACCATCGGATTAGATAGTACTAGACTCATTCCCACTTTTGCTGTCAGGTAGCGAAAAAAAATCCTGCTTTTACTTCAGTGTAGCAAAAAACGAAACGTCCACGAAAGAATAGAAAAAGACTAATCTCACCGGAAACCTCGCCAGAGACCACATAGCAAAATAGTTATGCTATTGTAGCGAAATAAAAATATCGTCGGAGACAACGACGAGACCTCACCGAAGACCTCGTTGGAAACCCCGTAGTAAACATATTGTGCAATTGTAGCAAAAATGCATAAAAGTTGTAGCAAAAAGTTATTCATGTGTTACAAATCACATAATAGAGACCTCGCCGGAGGCAAGAACCCGCCTCCAGCAGCGCCACCCAAGGTTTTGCGAGCTTGTGGCCATTCTTCTGTCCATCGCCAGCACAAGGGTGATGCTCAATGGCAAGACAGGCCCCCCATCTGGCACCTGAGGGGTCTCAGACAGGGGACCCCTTGTTGCCATCGTTGTTCGTGTTGGTCATGAACACGCTTAGTAGGGTGCTGGTGAAATCCATGGAGCTGGGAATGCTACGACGGCTAGCCCGCCAGGAGCTGACGACCTTTGTCGCGCTCTATGCGGATGATGTGGTGATCTTCTGCCACCCGGATGAGGCGGATCTGCACACGGTTCGTGCCATCCTAGAGGTCTTTGGCGAAGCCTCTGGATTGCGCACCAACTTTGCAAAATGCTTAGTATCCCCGATTGCCTGCTCGGAGGAAGTAGCCGTTGGTGCGGCGACTACTATGGAGTGCCAGTTGGCACCCTGCCCCGTCAAGTACTTGGGCATACCCCTTGATATTCCTTGACTATCGGCGGAAGCTTTCCAACCGGTGATCGATCGGATCGGGGATAAGCTGCCGACGTAGAAGGCATCCTTGATGCCTAAAGCTGGGCGACTTACCCTCATCCGCTCGGTTCTCGCTGCAATCCCTTTTCACGAACTTATGGTGCTTTCCGTAAACAAGAAATCCCTTAAGCATGTGCTTAATATTTTGCGTGGTTTCCTATGGGTGGGTAGGAAGGATGCCGAGGGTGAATACTGCCACGTAAACTGGGACAAGGTGAGCAGGCCGCTGTGATACGGTGGCTATGGTATACCAGACCTTGCATGCACAGCCATCCTTATGCCTTTCTTCTTGTTCGTATGCATGATCCTTTTCGTTGATCACAAGACCGCGACACATGAATCATGACATAGGGCTGTGTATACATGGTGATGGAATATTAATATCAGATGTTGAAACTTAACCTGACGATGTCAGTGACGATACATATACTGGGATGTTTGCCAAAGATCATATATTATTTCATGATGACAAGTTTTATTGGTCCCATATGGTGGAACAGTGATAAACTGTTTATTGTTCACTAATGTAAGCTAATTAAGCTACATCATCACAACCACCACTAGTTGTGATGGGAATGTTGCAGTACGATATACCACGAATGTTGCATATGTAGGGGTAGATTCTTAGCCCTCTCCATCACTACAGTAACCTCATGTTGTAGGTTAGGACCATATAATTCAATGTGTCTCAGAAACTCACCAACCTCGACTTGTACAACCTTACAGATGGCCTCACAGAGGGACTGTTGCGATATCTGCTCCAGTTGTTGGCAGCACAATCCCTGCATTTTTTTGGCAGCCCTTATGCCATCTCCAGTCTGATGTTCCTAGATGGCATTCTTGAGTGACGTAATCCTGGCAATCTTGCAAATTCTTTATCAGCCCCGCATGGTAATTCTCATAATCATCCCTGCCTTGGACATCATTGCATTGCACAAAGGTGGTGCTTGCTGCCAGAGAAAGGAAAGCAAGGAGGAAGAAGGTCTTCATGATGTAAATGTTGATATGTTGGTGAGATGCATATATGAGCACCAATCCCCTCTATTTATTAATGAGGTGATGCCATTAAAGCCCATGCGTGTTGTCTTAATAAAACAAAATTAGTTGAACACGGATCAAAAAAGTTACTTTGCAAACACACAAATTTTGCTAAGTTGGTGAGATAGACGATGTTTCGTGTACTGAATCTACTCCTTTATGAAGATACATAAAAATATTCTTTTGGTATTGAACTGCAGTAAGGAAATCTTGTGGTTCAAGCCATCCACAAATTTAGCGTAACGAACTTGTACGGTTGTGTAGTTTGTTGAAGATGGATCCATATGTTCCTAGATAGATTATACAAACTTTGCTAGATACCATGTCTTACAAGTAATCCATAAAGATACAGTCTAATATTTTTTTTGTCTTTTATTAGAATCATGATGCTCAGAAGTATGGTTTTTGTGTTGTTTTGTGAAACTAAATTTGTATTCTTATGCAAGTTGTTAGGATGGATGACAACAATGATGATGCCATAAAAGGTGGTCGTGCATTTGAGTCCAGTTCATATGTCTGTGGCTACTCTCAATTTTTTCGGCTATTTGTTAACCTAATGAAGTTAGCTGAAAGACAGAGTCCCAGTCATGCTATACTTCATAATCCCTTCATATAATTATGAACTATCTAATTATTATTTTGGATTTGAGACCTGAATGCGCTCTCCCACTTTATCCGCATCAACAGATGTGAAGAAAAATCCTGACGGACGCGTTAGGTACTCGATAAAATAAAGCTGAAATTCGATTATGGTAAGTCCTTAAGCGGCGCGTGTCGAATTACGCCAGTATCCCGGGTTCGAGTCCAGGGACTCGTTGAAGTAGGTTTATGCGGATTTTCCACAAAAGCAATTAACCGGTACCTGATCCGTCAGATGAACCAGCCTCATTTACCAACATCCCCATACAAAATAGACATTGAGCAAAAAAGTCGTTATGATAAACGCGTGCTTTGGTTTTTACGATGGAGATTTTACTCGACTATACGATTCAAGCAAAATCTCGGGGGCTACTGACATAGGTATGCCAAATAGGCATGCCGAATAAAGTATCCAGGTTGTATTAAGATGATGTGAAGCCCATGGACCCGAAGTTTTGGAGGCCCAGAAGCCCAGATTTCTCCGAATAAGAAAAGTAGAGTTATATTACGAATTTTGTATCAATATAGAAAATGCCCAATGCGTCTCGGGGTAGTTTGTAACTTGTACGACACGAAAAGCCTCGGCTCCACCTCCTATATAAAGGGGAGCCGAGGGAAAGACAAGGGATCGAATCTTTGGCCAACAACACTACCATAATCTTGAGCCGAGCACCTTTTCGGCTGAACCTTTGAGATCTACTTGCCCTCTACTTCTTACGAAATCCTAACTCTACAATATGTAGGCATTGAAAAGTTAATCCCTTGTCATCCACGGAGACGCAAACGTTCCGCATATTTCCGTCGCGTTTGCGTTTCCGTGGATGTCGCGGACGCGATGCGTCGCCCCGCTGGAGCAGGGTGCAGGCGCATTTCCGGTCCGCGCGGACGCAAATGGTCGCGCAACGTCCGTTTGCGTCGCCCCGTTGGAGATGCCCTAAGAGTCCCAAGTTTCCACCCCATCCCATAATGTGCGAAAAGCTCCTCCTTCAATAGCATGAGATACATATTAATATCGTTCCCATCGGTACTCAAACCCAATATGAGGTTCCTTGGATCGCCACCAAATTCTCCGAATTCAATGTGCAATGCCTTCCACGGGCTAGCATCTGCAGGATGTCCCAACCATGTTCATGTCCACTCTAGACGATCATCTTCATCATCTAGATTGTTCCTTTCTACATGCTACCACATGAGCTTTGCCTCCTTAGGGTCTGCAAAATACCGCTGCAGACGAGGAGTGAGCGGAAAGTACCATACACCTTTTTGAGGAGCTTTCCTTCCGGGCTTGTATCGAGGAGCCTTGCATACTTGACATATTGTTTTCTTCGCGTCCTCACCTTGATAAATCAGGCGATCATTGATGCGTGCATGGTATTTCACATACGGTAATCTAGAGGACACACAATTTTTTTATCCTCCTTGATGCTAGTAGGACACGTGTTGTTCTTAGGAAGAATTTTTTGGTGATGATACTTCAAATAAGCACTGAGGCCAATGTCGTTCCATTTGTATCTTGCCTTCATATGTAGTAAATTCAACGTGTAAGTCAAACAGGTCTCCGAGGGATCGCAACCAGGATACAATGGAGTTTCTGATTCTTTTTTCAGTTGCACCAACTTCGATTTCTCTCTAGAAGCAGCTCTAGTATTAGTCGTCTTCTTGTGAAGCAGGTCCTGAATATGAGGGTCATGCACGATTGAAGTCACCATTGGATGCGAGCGCTGATCTTCTCCATGTTCAAACTCTGCTTCATCTTCGTCATATCCTTCTCCATGTCTGGCATCTCCATGTTCATGCTCGTCATCCTGTTCATCTTCTTGGTTATCGTTTTCTTCCACTTCCATATTATCTGCCTCATCGATGGTAATGCCATCTATGAACCTATTACTAACTAGGTGCAACTTCACACTGCAAAAGGGGTTAAACAAGAACCTTTGCTGGCATTTTCGACACGAACATTTAATATTCGTGTGATTCTCTCTTTGCATCTCCACAACAGTGGTTGCCAAATATCTATCCACGATCCTTCCATCCATGATCGCATGCACGGTATAATTAATTAAGTAAGAATAATATAATTTATGCACGTCAAGTTCATAGTAAAATTTGGCATGACCTCTCCTAAAAATAGGACATACGAAATGCCCAGAATCAACGTTTCGGCAAAACATAGGAAACTCTACCTGCAAGAAAGGAGTCATGTGTGTAACACATAGAGAGTGCAATGTAATACATAGCCAAATTTCTGCATACATGTCTCTCCGGCCACCAAGCCAAATATTCACCGACACGCGACACGTCGCCCATGCATGTTCATGCATTGAGAGAGTGATGGCCAATGTAGGGACCACCACCAACTTATGAGAGATACAACTTAATGCATCATTTATGGAGGGAAGAGTGATAAAATACCTAGATCTGCTTGGATAGATTTGCTTCTTATAGCGAAGAGTGAGAGATTTGCTACATATATATTAATCTATTTATTTCACTAGATAGAATCAAGAGAAAATGAAGGACAACAGGTGGGAGAGCTCAAGAGGAGGTGGGAAGAGGAAGAAAAGCAATTGAAATCGAGAAGTAAGGAGGGTGTGGTAGGTGGCTGCCTTAAAAGTGGATCTTGGTATACCAGCAGCGTGCTAAACTAAGCACACTCCACAGTAAGTACTAGGCCGACAAGCCACGCTACTGGTATTTTTGGAGGCATCAGTTAGGTGGGCCCAAATATATTGGTAGTGTTCCATCCAACCCACATGCTACAGATATAAACTTATCTGTAGTGTGGCCTTAAATCCCCACGATGTAGATACTTTTGGCTGGACAAAACTCTGGGCCCCACTTACATGTAGTGTGTCGTTTAGGATCCCATGCTGCTGGTACTACTTAGCTGTAGCATGTCTTTTTCTTACATGCTACAACTAATACCAGTAGCGTGGGAAAAATTAGACACGCCAATAACATTGATGCACATATAGACATTTTTCTAGTAGTGCCTAGAGCTCTGATACCATGTTGTGAATGAGAACTAGTATTCACAGAGGGCCAAAGGACCAGGACATATACATGTGTGATAATCTACATGAAACTTCTCATACACTGGCGATATACAAGAAAAGGGGCTATACATCTTTAACACCAACTAGCACAACCATGTAGACACTACCTAGGACATTAACCCAATCTAATTACAACTTCGTTGACCGAAGGAAAATTATTTCTAATAAGCAGACTTTATTGAAATGAAATGATTGTGAAAAGGCCAGAAAGAGCCGCCGAGATAATGAAAGATGCAAACCATGCTTTTATGCGAATAGAACCCTCGCATTGAGAGAACATCAAACAATACAAATCACTGCAACAAAATGGAAATTACAACGATATTCTTGAGATGCCCTTCGTCTTCAACCTTCGGACAGTGTCGACTGCGCGTCGCCGTTGCTGCTCCTCCCTAAGTCGGCATGACATTGTTGGTTGTAGATGTGAAGTCGCCAAACGGATCAAGAAGATCACATCCGTCCCGGAGACAAAGAAGAAGGAATAACCGTTGATGAAGCTCCATGGAGATCTGGAGACTGTCAACACCCGGATTCTTAATTCCAGATGCCTATTATGCCATACATCGCAAGCCCAGGAAGATTGTTTTTGCGAGACATAATAGTCGATATCACAGAACATTATTCATTACAAACCATAATCGTCTTACAACAAGGGATCTCATGATCCAATCTTAAAACAACAGTTGATCTAAAGATCAGATACAAAACACATAGCGGAAGAAACGTACTAGCGGTCCATCTGTTCCACAGGAAACGCTTGATGTTGGGAGGTAGTCCTAGTTATCATAGACATCCCGCTATCCATCTTCCTGGTACTCGTGCTCCTCATCATAGTCTGGCCATTTGAATAGCCAGGGACAAAGCCATGAGTACTTTATAAAGTACTCACAAACTAGCACTAATAGAAGTACTAGTAGCTCTAATAAGGGTTCTAAGCTTCTAGGTTCATTTGCACAAAGCTAGTTTTATTTCATAAACACTTAATAGTCAAAGACTCTTTATTTGTCTAAAATTACTCAAGTGGGAACATCAGTGTCATTCCACAACTCTGTTGTGATCAAGTTAAATTCATCTTTCAAGTCACAAGTCTTTTTTTAGAAAAACATCTGACAACGGAACAGTATGGCCATCCAACCGTCCATGACCGCGGACGCGGCTATTCGAATAGTTTAACACTCTGCAGAGGTTGTACATTTGTGCCACAACTTTTGAGTGCATCCGTCAGGGATAGCCCTGAATAATCATACTCAGTTCACGGATCATCAACCATTAACCTTTTATTTACATACCCTAGTATAGGCACCTCCCCTATGAGCTTGACCTCCCAGCGATGGCGATCTGCCATCCTGGTAACTACACAGGGCTTGGGTAGAACATTCATCTCTATTTCACATCATTTCACTTTTCACGGAGGCAGCCTCGGCATAACCCCTATGATGCTTGTTCAGAGGGAACCCATACTAAAGTACATAAATTTCCAGTTAAACCCTACCCATTATCAGGTATTGTGGGGGTACGCTAAAGTTGGAATGGTATCGCATCCGAACTCAACCATCAGTTTTTGTCAAATTCACCTTGTCATTCAAAGATCATATTCACCTTCAAAACTTTCAGTAGAATGACTCATCATTCTAAGGTTTTCAAAGTCATTTGATTCACAAGTTCCCACCTAAAGTGGTCAGTTTTAGTTTTAGCACAAGCAACTAGTCATGAGGGGTGCTAACTACATTTTAGCTATCTAGGCTAAGTTTGATGCTTTTGTTGTACTCTATATTTAGACCAAAATTAACTATAAAAATAATCCTTGATAACCAAAGTAAAAGATTGCAAGATAAAAACTTGGGCTTGGACAAATCCTTAAACCAAAAAAAGTATTGCAAGGGTATCTTGCACTAGTATAGCTTAGTAGAGCTTGCTCATGGTAATATCTTGCATTGGTAATAGCTTGCCTTGGTTGGTACAATGATCAAAGTGTTCCTCCTCTCCTTCGTAGAAGACCACCTCCTCCCCATAGCCTTCGGTACTAGCGTCTATAAACGGATACGAGGTATACAATCACCAAATAAAACTTAAGTAAACTATTTAACCATAATGGCTCACACAATAGGATCTATTATCATCACAAGAATTAATACTAGGGTTTCCATTTATTTCCTTTGAAAAGTAATTTCCTCTCATTAGAAAATTACTAAGATTTAATATCCTCAAATAATAAAATATGGATCATGCTGACCAAAGTCACCACTTCATATTTATTCATTTGGGAAAATGATTTAAATGAGATACTACATCTCATACAATTTAAATTCTACTTTGGAAAATATTTAATATTCTCAAGTAATAAAATATGAGGTTCTGTAGACTAAGATCATTACCTCATATTATTTGACTTGAGAAAAGTGATTTAAATGAGATGCTACCTCTCATAATATTTAACTAATAAATTGGGGTAAGTTAAATGGACTAGAAATGGCCACATAGCCATCATTTTAAATCTAGCCCATGTCTACTATAACTAAAATCTTTTTTTTGCATATTCAGATAGAGCATCTGAAATGTGAATTTTGAGAGGTGGAATCACCTCAAAATATATTATGGTTGATTTGATATAAATGTTTGAAATCTGAAAACCTATTGTGTTGTTATTTTCATTGTATGTGTTCTACTAAGTTTATGGATTTGCAACTAAGTTATTTGATTAGATAAGGTCACAGGCTCTCCAGAGAAATTAGAATCATCAAATTTGGTCCAGTAGATAATTTTAAAATGAATTTTGAATTTCCAATCCTAACCGGATTCTAACTAAAAATGGAAAAGAATTATTTGAATTAAACGGGTCGAGCGGGAAACTAAATGGGCCGGCCCAGCAAAGCTCACGGTGCTCTACGGGCTGCCTGACAGTGGGTCCCACCCGTTAGCGGGTTTTTAAACGCCGAAGCGGTATGGCGAGGAGAGCCGTTGGATTAGAATCCAGATCGACGGCTGGGAGCTCGTCTCCAGCCTCGACGGCGAGCTAACCCTAGGTAGGGCAGAGAGGGTTGACGGCGGCTTACCGGAGGTCCAGCGAGGGTCGGCGAGGTGGGCAATTGGCGTGGAAGATAAAGGCGAGTCCAGCGAGGGTCGAGGGAGCGGCGGAGGTGGTCGGAATCGTCGCCTCGGTCTGGCTACTGCAGCGGCGAGCTCTGGTGAAATTCCGGCGAACTAGGCCGCTAAGGGGAAGGGCGAGTGTGCTTGTGCGATCGGTGAAGAGAGGGGAGTAAAATGGTGTGAAGAAATCGAGCGGGGGAGGTCTCCTTTTATAGGCCAGCGAGAGGGCTGAGGGGCACGGGCGGGTCGTCGGTGTCGACGGTGCTACAGCGGCGGAGGGACATGGGCGAGGAGCGAGGAGCGAGGACGGGGCGGCATGGCCTGGTGGTCCTCGTGGGCGTCATGGCGCAGCAGGAGGTGGCCGGGAGAGGTCAATGTCGCACGGCATCCTTGCAGTACCGTGGCGGGTGTCGTCACCGTCTACGGCGGCTACTGGGCGTCGGCTTCCACTTGGAGGTGTCTGGGAGCTTCCTAGTGGTGAGGCGATGCGTCGGGTAGAGGCTGATGGCAGGGCGCGGTCAGCAGCGACGGGGCGAGGCCGTGCTCTGGCGTGCGCCTGGGCGTGGCCGTGCACGCGCTGGCGTCCCAGGGTGACGTGGGCGCGTCCTGGCCCGGACGGTGCTGAGGCTCTCTTCGACCAAGGCGAGCACTGGCAGCTTCGGTATGCTGAGGCAAGACTATTTGACAAGGTGAGAGGGACTAGAGGAGTGTGGAGCAAGGGGGCATGGTTGAGGTGGCCATATGGGTGGCATGACCATCCCATGATCAAAATGAGCAAAGGCACAGGGTTTGCAGGGACAAGGCATGAGGTCAGAGGTGTAGAGGACATCGTGGAGAGGCAAAGGTGACATGGGTTAGGTTAGAATAGTGATGGAAATAATGTTTGTACTTGATTGATTTGGTGCACACAAGGTGTTTGTTGAAATGGCCGAAAGAAAATTTTAATTGAATTTTTCCAAAATCTTTCAGGGGTGTGACTCTAATATTATTTGACATTCCTTGGTGGCATTGGTTTGCAAAATGAGGTTGGTTTGATGAAATTCATATTTGGGGTAATCTTAAATCTGTTTCAGAATTGCCACTTTGCATGCTTATTATAAGGATTTGAAAATACTTCTGCAAGGTTGGTAAACTCCAAAGTGATCACCTTGATGTGTTCTTGGATGATGGGCAAAAAGATGGGGAGGTTTAGTTTAGAAAATGATTACCACAGAGGCTCAAAGTAGGCATCGTGATAACATTTCCAGATTTGACCATTATCACATGTGCCTTGATTTTTATTTTTATTTTTTTATTTGTTTTGCTTTTATTTGACCCAAATGTTATTGTTTTGGGTTCAGAGGTAATATGTTGAGTTGATTAATGTTTTCAAACCATCTCAACAAAGTAAACATGGCATATGCTAATATTTGCAAATTCTGGCCATTTGCTCATATATGCTTCTATTTTTATTATATTTTCTTTTGCTTTGTTTCTCTTGATCTAAAAAGTATTGTTTTGAGTTTAAAATGGTTTTCAAACAATCTAACAAAACAAACACGGCAATTGCAATCATTCACTCATTCACCTAATAGAAAAGATTTTGAAATATGCAAGTTTTTGTTGACTCTAAATTTTTGATAGATGGAAATTGATTTTTCTTTGTTTTGAAATTTTGGGGTGTTACAGAGACCCCCCCCCCAGCCCTAAGAAGTGCTCAAGAACCACACCACTCCCACAAGTTTCTTGACATTGTCATCGAGATGGGGCTGAATTCGGGGAGACTTTATTGGAGAAGACGACGCCACCACCACCTGAGCGCCTCCACACCAAACCTTGACCCTAAAACCAAAAAAACAGAGCCCCTCCCGCCGACGGGGATCGAGATCCACCCCGTCTCCATGACCCAAAGGACATAGAACTGAGGCAGGCTGGCAGCATCGGCGGGAGGCGAACGGAAAAAAGAATCGACTCCTTGATCGCCTCAAGAGAAGTACCGGTTCTGGAGACTGTTCCTTCTGCTAGAGGCAAACCATGCATGGCACAAGGTGACCACGAGTGATATGTTCCGGAGAACATGAGGAAGATGCTGAAGAGGAGAAAGCAAGAGCATGGGAAGACTAGAAGGACGACAATTATTCTTGTGCTGCAGGAAATAATAAGCTCACTCCCTGTGGCTAAATTGAGCTTATACTCTGTACTGAAATACCCCATGAAACTAATATTTATATAGACTGTTTTTGTGTTATAAATGTGACAAGCAAATAACAAAGAACGAAACAAGAACACACGCAGGGGACACAAGATTTAAACGTGGAAAACCCTCTCCAACAAAGAGAGGTAAAAACCACGGGCGTCAGCCGGTAAAACTTCACTCTATTGGGAGAGTGTTTGCAAACACTGTGGGTTATCTTATATTCTGATAAACCTTAGCCGACGGCTTACAAGAGGCATATATAGGCAGTGACATCGATCCGTACCAAGTCTAACGACGACGGGTCTCTCGCTTCGCTCGTCAGAAGTTAGCATCCCTTTAGAATTAATTTAGATCACAATACAACATTTTGCTCTCTCACGTTGCTTAGAGATCTCAAAGTACAACATACAAGTGTTTTGGAAAGGAGGTGCTCGTCACTAACTGAGTTACCGATGTGCAGACGGCATGCAGATTTTTTTGAGACAATGGCCACAAGAAGTAGGCCCAGCTAGTGAACGGAGGAGGGAGTGATTGTTTTTTCAAGAACATCCACTAAACTGGATGGAACTAAGATAGAGAAACATGACGGCACCACAACTCACCGTATACGCGCAACACAGCTTCTCGTATACGACTTCGCCAGAACTTCGACCACGACAGATTCGCCAGGACGCGATTTCCTTTATCCGTCGTGAGCTGACGCGACCAGGTAACACGCAAAGAACGCATCAACAAAATTGATCGCCAGAGGCAGAGGCACGTGTCGTGCCTCGTAAATTCTCTTTATTGCTTTTCGTTTTTCTGGTGGTTTACAACAGACTCGCTACCCCTGCTTATATAGCACATAAGGGTCTTACGATCTGCTCGACTACTACACGGGTACGTATTACCTAACTAGGAAATCTAAACTGACTCAACATAAACCTTCCTATTCTATCTTTCTACTAGTACTAGGACACGATTGATGTAACTAGTAGAAGCAGGACACGGACAAACTATGGCATGCAAGCCAACCACTTTGGAAACTATAAAAAACAAACCGACTAATACTTTGGATTAGCTAACAACTACATCCCTATACTTAACAAGCTAAATTTTAATCGACAATGCAACGTCATATGAAGATACATTCACCCTAGGCTGAAGCATGATAAAGCGTCGACCAAGGAATCAGCTGCGCAGCTGAGGTGATAAAAGTGCATACTCGTCAGAGCTAATGGTGCCCAGGAATCTTTCACCTTGCTGGCCCTCTATTTCGGTTGTATCAGGCAGCTCTATGCCGTCCTCCAGGAATTTCATTGCATCCTCCATGTAAGGACGTCGTTTCCCATCTGGGTGAGAGCACTTGAGGCCCAGGAGTATCACACGAGCCATCTGCGTCACGTCGAAGACACCATCTAAACTCCCGTCAGCGGCAGCCTTCACGACCTCAAGTTCTGTGGCGCTCCCCCTATAGATCTCCCAGACTTGCTCCCTGGACTTATCTGTGCATGCGATCTCTAGCAGAACGATTCCGAAGCTGTAGACATCGGACTTACGGCTAAACTGAACTTTCCCATGCTTCCTGCATTGTGGGTCCATGTACCCCTCTGTTCCTATAGCAATTGTCATCAATGTTGTATTGTTTTCACTGGTGGCCCTAGATAGCCCAAAGTCAGCGAGCTTGGCGTTGAAATGATAATCTAGTAGTATGTTGCTTGGCTTGATATCTCTGTGTAAGATGTGATCCTTGCATTGGTGGTGAAGATAACGAAGTCCAGACCCTATGCCCTTCACTATTTGATACCTGGGAAACATATAATTTAAGGAGTAAAGTGAAATTTCGAGGCACACACATATATATAATATTGCAAGGAAAAGAGGTATGGATAAATACTTCCTACTCCTAGGTGTAACTACACCCGCATCTAATATACTACCATAAGAAAATATATACTATACTTTATCAGTTTGAATATGTTCATACACTATATTTAAGATACTTCAAACCAAGTTATATTATATATATAATATAGCAAGGGATCTTTTGTTTTTACTCAGTGGAAATTCCATTTTTTGCTCCAAAATTCCACATCACTTTTATGTAGTACATACTTTACAATACCTCTTTTCCCACGGTAGAATATTCTCCATGCGGTGTAGGTGGTCATCCAGATTACCATTATGCACCAACTCATAGACAAGATAGAGTTTAACCCTTGGCTGCCTGCACCAACACAGAAAATCTGTCAAGCTGTATATGTTCCGGCTGCAGCACCACCCTTTCAGCTCGATTAGATTCATGTGCCTCGTTGCACTAATTGTCTTGAGTTCGGAGATGAAATCCCCGGCTTCGCATGTAGTCTTCTTTATTTTCTTAACCGCCACTTCTTGTTTTCCGTTCTCATCTGTGTAGCTTCCCTTATATACTGCACCAAAGGCACCCTCTCCAAGTACGTTCTGCTTGCAGAATCTTCCTGTCGCGCCAGCCAAATCACTGTACCTGAATCGCTTAAGGCCATTTGTTCCCGCTGAGAAGGAATCACGAATGCGCCTCCACCTCAACCAGGACAGAATAAACCAAACCAGGAAGGATACAACCAGGACTACCGCACACACAACAGCAACTCCAATAACCAGTTTCTGATTGTCTGCATACATATAATTGTTGGTCTCAGTTAGCATATGCTCCTTTATCGGGAATTTGTGTCGAATTGAGTAATGTATCATAAAACTTAGTGATTTGAAACATAGTGGACAAGGTAATCTTTATTTTAAAATTTTTGGAATATTTTACATTTTTTGTTTATACTGGCTAAGAAATTTGTGTATATGGTAAGCTTTATTTTAAAAAATAGGACGCTAATTATGTTCATAGTACTCTTAGGTTTTTTTTAGCATTGCACGTTTTGTTCCTAATTTATAATTTTTTATTGCTTGCATACGCATTGTCATCTTGCTAATATCCATATTAGTTCATGAAAGTTATGTTTACTGTTGTTATAATTCTTTTTGCAAGAATATAATTTTCCAACTTCTTATCGAGGGGAACAAAATGTTTCAAGCCAATAACAGAAACTAAAACGTGAGAAAACAATATATAGTATTCCCGTCACAAATAAAATACTGACTTGAATGAGAACAAGTGCTTTGAAGACAGTGAACAAATATTTTGAGCATCAAACTACTGAGTAGAAATACTCCTTCCGTTCGCTACTGCAAGTTCTTTTAGATATGGATCGAAGCTAGTAAACCTACTCACTCAAACACGTATAGATAATCGAAAAAATCTTTTAATAGTGAACAGAGAAAGTATTAAGATAAAAAGGAACAATATCACTATCGGGTCGTGCATTTGGAAGATGCAGATACCATTGAAAACTAAGATTTTTGTATGGTACCTTTGTTGTGTTGTTTTTCTTACTAAAGATAACCTTGTAAAACGCAACTCGCATGGTTATAAGAAATATATTTTCTGTCACAAAGAGGAGACAATAAAGCATCTTTTCTTTCGGTACCGGTTCGCTAGATCTATATGGTCAATCATTCAGATAGGCTCTACCTTCCACCCTCCGCAAAGCATTTCAAATGTTCTTGGCAACTGGTTAAATGGGGTAGAAGCTAGGTTTAAGATTCTTATCAGAATGAAAGCGATTGCCGTTATATGGTTGTTTTGGCTATGTAGAAATGACAAAGTTTTTAATAATAAAAAATCTTCTCCTATACAGGTCATCTATCAGTGTACGGCTTTGCTCCATTTATGATCGTCGCTTCAGCGCTTGGAGCACCGCGACCTCTTTACAAAGTTGTCTAGAGTCAAGGAGTTTATTACCCAATATGGGTGGCTGCATAGTCGGAGGATTGCAACTCCTTTGGCAAAGTGGATGTTTAGATACAACCGTTTCTTTTGTAATTTTTGGTGTGATTTGTACTCTTTGTGGACAGCTGTGCGCATCCTAACTACGCATAGGTCGGGTGTATTACTTAAACTTTCTGAGTAATAAAATGCCTTTTATCGGAAAAAACCGGCGGTGCATGCTGCTTGTACGGTGCCACCTCTAATCTCACAGTTAAATACGAGGAAATTCAACAAAACATAAAGGTGGTAGATAGGTAGTACCTTTGCGAGCATGTAGCGTTGAATTGAAGGACCAGGACAAAATCTGATGGAGCTCGACTTCTGCACCGGTGGCTGCAGAAAACCCCACCGCTACCTCTGACGGGAGCAAGTCCGTGACGGGATCGGTTAACTGTGCACTGACCTCATAGGGGCCACGAGAAGGATTGTCATCAAATTGCAGAGAGGCCACCAGCATGCGAGTGGTGCTGTCGAAAGTGATGAACGCCGTCATGGAGTCGTTCATGGAGCCGTTCAGGCTTGTTGTGTTGACGGAGGCCGTGACAGTGTTGATGTCGATGCCAATGTGACTGGAGCTAGTGGGGTCAAATAAGTTTTGGAATGTGTCGAACTCGACGGCGATTATCCGGTTGGTGCCCACGGCGTTCATACCGTCGCCATCATGGAGGGCGAGGGTTTCCCCACCAGATCCCGGCAACACGGACGGGTAACTGGAGAGGAAGAAAGCCATGCCGTCGCCGGCGCCACCGTTGGTATTGACGATCCTGATGGCGAAGTGGAACCGCGTGGAAAAGCTCGCCACCACGCCGGTGGTGTTGTCGTAGAACGGCACCGGGTGATTGTACGACATCCGTCCCTTGCAACCGCCGATGGAGTGCGCCAAGGAGTTACAGGTAAGGTCAACCAGCCCATCGTGGAGGCCAGCGTCGCCCTGGAACAGGAGGTCATCTGAGCTGTAGCTTGGTCCGTTGGAGAAGTCGAAGCTGAAGGAGAAGGGCGAGGCAGCGGCTCCTGCTACAGCATGGTAGGAGAGGAGCAAGCAGCAGCTGGCGTAAAGGTGGAAGAGGAGGAGCTTGGAACTTGTGGGCACGACCATCGACATATTTGCTGGAGCTCGGAGCTGGGAAGTGATAAGTATGAATGAGCTAACAACCAGCACCATATCTTGTGAGCTCAAACAACCGAGGAGCAATGTATATATAAACAATGAATGCTAGAGCTATACGGTTTGGGGCCTCTCAATCTGCGGCGTGCTCGGCTCAACGTAGTGCCGGCCGGCCCTGGTTTCGGTGCACTCTACTTAAGTTTCATTAAAATAAAAATTAATAGGTAAGGGTCCTCACCCAGAAAGTGTATTTTATGTGTACAATTACATAGAAGATCCCAAGGTATACAGAAAATGCAACATGGCCCTCGTTCTTTAGCAGAATCCCAAAAAGGAAAGTAAAATTGCAATCCAGTCCTTTAATCCGTTGTTCTGATGGGACCTCAAGGCACCACCACCCACCTCATCACCGTGGACGACGCAGATGAGGTAAGAGTGCGGAGCCAAGGTCGAAGACTTCCATGAGGTTGTTGGCCTAGGCCCGGTAGTATTCTCGCCGCTTTGATATCAAATGTTAGCATATCCCTAATATGTCGTCGAGTAACTTCCAACGACCCGACGAAGAGCTTCCGTCAAGATGATGTACGTACCAGCCAATCCCTGTTGACCTACACACGTACAAAGACACAAACTAGCGATTGATCTAGCTAGCTATATACTCGCACGTACTCAGAATCGATTGGATTGCAACAGGTGCGTCGCACCTGTGGTTTGTATTGCTTGAACTAACGGTGGTACAAACATAGCTATTACATGGATCTATATAGTAAGCCACGGCCAGCCGACACATCCACAAATGTCATGCACGTGATGCCTTAAGACAAGCGATCCCTGCCACAACCCGAAGGAAGTGCTAAAGCAACACCCCCAAGCGACACGTAGACCACCCGAGTCTAAACCACGTAGAGGACACGCTAATCCTAGCAGCGCCTGGATTGACCCGCATGGAATGCGATCAATGGGGGTCCACCTTGCAGAGTCTTGCATCTGAACAAACGAACCTTGGGGAACTTCCTCTATTATCTAGAACATTCTATTTTGCTTTATGATACTATATATCTTGTTTCTTTTAGTTGGTTCTTTAGATCTTTTGATTGCATGTTTCATTTGTTGATGCTTCTTCACCTTGTTATCTTTTTGTGATATTTGGTCCTAAGTATTTCCTCCAAGTATTCATCATTGTACACATGCATTTGATTCCACTCATATCATGAGAAATAGACATTTTATGGAGGAACTCTCATTATATTGGTCTTCTAAATTTTTCCACCCATTAGTTCTTAAGATTTTGGTTTTGTGCTTAAGAATTTTGCCTTCATGCTTTACTTCCTTGCTTATTGCTTTGCATGGTTGAATATATAGAGGATGCTCCAATAGGCGTTGTTTGCCAACATATGCAATAAAATTTAAGTTCATTCACACATGCATATATTATGGGGGGGGGGGGGGTAGTCGATGCATTCAATGCTTTTCTTCTTTAAATTCTTTATATAAATCCTCTCACCAAATTTTCATCAATTACTAAAATTGGGGATATTGAAAGTGCATGGATCCCCTATCTGTGATTTTGATAATTAATGGAAATCCTGATGGACTAATGTTTGTACTGAGTTATAGTTGAAGGATTTTTTCCAGATGCTAGTCTTGTACCATTTGTTGGCTTCAAGGTTGAAAGAAGAACAAGGTGAAGAAGATAAAGTGATTACCAATGTGTTACGCTAGGTGCGATCCAAATATTGATCATGGGAGAGTCAAGCCTATGACAAGTATATTGAACAAGAAGATGGAGTGAGATCTCATGCGTACCTTCAAGATATCAATATAATGAAGAAAGAAGAAAAAAGTGCAAGTTCAAGATGAGCATGGTCGAAGAGATCATATGGTTGAAGATTTTCGTCTATATGCTGATCATGGTTATGGGAAGATATGCCTAACAGGAGTCTATCCAATAGTGGAGTATGGGGGAGAAATTCACAAGACTTCGCCAAGAAAGCACAATAAATAAAGGCATTACATCTTGAGGTGAATAAGATCGTCATCATCAAGCTCAACTGGAATGCTCAAAGCAATATTTTTTATTGATATGGTTTCTTTCTTACCATTTTGACCGTCTTAGTTGGGAGAATGATTTATAAGATAGATGACCCCACTAACTAGAGGGCTTCTCAAGTCAGTAAATTGATCGTATCGTTCAGAGTGAGCTCAAAACTTTACATCCTTGGCATCATATTTCTTCGTTGTTATTTGGTTCTTACCATGTGAGGATTTAGATCTTGTGTTTATTTCCATGCCAAGCTCAAGTTTGTCGAAACGGATTTCATTTACATTCTCTATTGCATTTTCAATATTGGAGATTTTATAGGTTTGGATTTTATTGATAGTTCGATCTTTTTATCATTAGTTTTATCCTCCTTTTCTAGACTATCATTGTTCTCTTCATTAGCTTTTGGAGGTTGTTATTATCCTTGAAATGAGTCCAAGTTAATCGAATCGGAGTCTAGATGTTGTTGTTATGATATTTTCGTGCTGGTGTTGTTGCAGTTTTTGGGAGGCTGAAATCTTTAGGAAGGTCTCCTTAAGGCATCTAGCTGTTTCTACACCCCTAAGCCAGAATCTCTGGCCCTCTAGGATGGAATCTCTGGACCTCCAGGCCGGAGATTCCTTGGTTAGTGGTTCCTGTGATGGGTAATTTTTGGGAGGCCTATTAAAGGGCCCCTTCTTCCCGATATTCTGGTTACTTTTTTCCACACTCTCTCCTCTCCATTCTTAAGTTTGAATGGCTTTCCCTAACTCTTAATTTCACTTATGATTCTTGCACCTTTTTGAGGGGTAAGAGAGAGGAGATCTAAATCTACATTTCCACCGATCAAAACCTCTATTTAGTAAATGAAATATATTGGATCTTGATCTTGGAATAATTTGGTATTCTACTCCTTTCTTATTCCTCCCTTCTTCCCCCAATGGCGTTTGCAGCTTTGCTGGAATTTGGGTGTGAAGGATTTATGCACCTTGTATGTTTTTGCCATTGCATTTGGTGCATTGGTTTCAATTAGGTTAATTTGTGTGTTAATTACTCTAGGTGCTTCTGCCGGAGCTTGTTCCTATTGGGTTCTTGGAATTCTGTCGCATAGCTCAATCATTTTGGTGTAAAGCTCGTAGTAATTTTCTTGGGAGACTTTAATTAAATTCTGGAGATTGCTCCGAGCTTGTACGTGTTCGGCGACTGCCCTCTAGGGTTCCCTAGTGGACCGTGCCATCTTGCATTGTGCAAGAGCGCTAGGAGATTATGTCGAGTCAGTTTGGTGCTTGGAAGAGCATTGTGCTTCCAGACCGTTCCAATGGAGAGGAGCTTCCTTTGGTAAGCGAGATACATCGTCATCTCAGCATCCCCTTGATTATTTTTATACCCGTGCTCTTTAATTATGCACTTTACTATGTGATAATATTCATGCGTGATATTATATATCTTGCTATCACATAATTGTTTATCTTGCTTAGCATAAGTTGTTGATGCACATAAGTAAATCATAGTATATATAGGTTTTGTGCTTGAAATATTAAACGCTAGTTTTATTCCGCATTTTTTCAAGCCAGTATCGTAAATGTTTCAAACCGTGTATTCACCCCTCGTACAGGCGGCATGTGTGCCCTTCCAGAGGCCATCTTGCTCCTCGTGACAATATCTCCATAGTCCTACGAAAAACCCCATGATATTGTATAAACACTTTTGGTATAGTGAAGATTGGCTGGTCGACATCCGTGTTTTTTTTTCCTTTCCTTATTTGAGGGTTTTGCACATTAAAATTCTTGTATCCAACATGTTTGGTTTTTTGGTACTATGCTTTTTGCTTGCCGCGTTTATAAGATGGGCAACCTCCCTATTGAATGCAAATTCTCGTAGCAGGATCCTATAGAAGATTTCTGAAGCGGGTTGTGGCTGCCACCCCATATTTCTCACATTATCACACCTCCATCACTCCCGTTGGTGGAGCATTGGTTAACCGTCTTGGGGCCCGGATACGGGATACCTCGACTTCCTCCACCACTACTGCTCCGTCCGGATAAGGCTGGCCCGCGACGCAAATAGTCTGCCACGGCCATCATCCACCGCCACAGCGCGCTCATCAGAATGCTTGACCGGCACCATCTCATATGGTACCAACCAGATCTCTAGTACGCTCGTCCAAAAGGGACGTGAGGGGTCGGCACGGAGATTCGCAGAATATGTGGAGGTGGCGGCTGGATTTGGCCTCCGTAGTCGTCCTGGAGTAAACGTTGACTCACGGGAGCTTTTTTAAGGTATACTAGATCTATTCAAAACAAGTACTACAGGGCTCGCAGTTTTACCGATGGTACGTAGAAAATTAAATGCGCTTTCAACTTTTAAAAGGTATGTAGAGGCCAGGGCAAGCCCATTTCTAAAAACAAAACTTACACAAACCACACTTGACTCCATTGTTCAAATATATCCTCGGGAAGTACTGATCTTTCCCTTGGTAGTGCACCACAAGTGCTGTTAGGAAGTATTATACAAGTCTAACATTGGGCCTATGCTCTATAGGTTCATTGACCCTTAACCCGGAACCGGAAAACATAATGAGTACATCCATTGTTAAACTATAGTAGTAGTAAGTTGGCCTTATGTATAGGTAGGTCAATTTGCAAACTACAGTTACTTGCTCCTTACAAGCTCACCCGGTAGGAGCTCGCCCGATGACTTGTCTGCCATGTAAGTAAACTATGAGTTAGACAACGAGTGCATTAATTCCATAAAACCGGAGGCGTTGACAAGTATCAAAAGCAGCGAGGGCGAGCGATGTTATGGTGGTGATAGAAAATCATCTTCAATACCTCAAGTGGCTATACATTACTTGGGTGTACGTTTTTTCAGTACGAATACAAAAATATTAGTTGCAACCAATTGCCTAGTAGGCACACTTTTCGAGAAGTTCTGTGAATTCAAAATATTATCTAGATGGTTCCCCCGTCCTCGCTATTGCATCAATCCATATTCATTCCTTATTTGTGATGGCTATAAACGATCGTGTCGCTAGTTGAGAAAAATAATACTCAAGTTGATTTGTACGTAATTAAGGTTTATATTACATGTTGATTTTTTATACCATGCATGTTGCCAACTAGTTAAATAGATTATAAAGAATGGCCAATTGGGATCCGCTCTTGCATTTTTGAAGTAAAATTTAAATTTCCGTTAACTCGTAATTACAAAGTCAACGCCGCTAGAGACTTACAGGGAACATTATAGAAATTGTAGAACCCTAAAATTTGTGTGTTGTATTGAAATAACCATGTGGGGACCCCACAGTGAGGTATATATAGAGGTACAATGGGGGAGAAGAATTGCACTACAAGAAGATCTAATCCTAGTCTAATCTCAGCCGTACATGTATTCTTACCAACGTGTTTAAATATTTCTTTTGTCAGAATGAGAAATTGAAGTGTCGCTCTGACCAAAACTTTCGTAGTGTAGACTTATTTAAAGAGAATATATTAATATCGCGAAGATATCAATTATATTCAACCTCTGCAACATCATCATCATCTAATAATGATATAGATGCACACACAAAAAAGCTAAAAAAAAGTTCCGCTATAGTATTCCAGTCCTACAACGCCAGCACAAACACCACCATTACGACATTTGAAGTTTAAGTTCTCCAAAAGCAACGTCTAAGGAAGCATTGCAGAAGCATCGTCATCGCCTGACCATCGATTTTAGGTTTTCACCCTGAAGAAAGTCTCCCCTCCCAAAACAATGCCTTCAACAAGCAAGGCCAATTAAGGTCAGACCTAGGATTTTCACCCATCAAGGTGGGACATTGAACTTCTCCTTGTTGACGCCCCCACTCGCATGCCGCTGCTATGAAGCGCAAAAGACCAAGCAAGTTCACCGTCGACGCAAAGCCTCAAACCATCAGCACTAGTCCTCAAAACTCGGCTTTCATGCGATTCTCTGAAAGTGCATGGAGCCCACATGTGTGGTTTTGGTAATTAATGACAATCCCTATGGACTAATATTTGTAGGAATTATCCATAGGCAATGCTTGAACCATATGTTGGCTTCAAGATTGCAATAAGAAGCAAATGAAGAAGATCAAGTGTCAAGTATGTCTTGAAGATGAAGATGAAGTGAGCCCTCAAGTTTAACTTCAAGACATCAATGATGAAGAATGAAGAAATAAAGTGCAAGTTCAGACGAGCCATCTCGAAGAGGTCATTTGCTTGAATCTTGCCATCCATATGGTGATCATGGATATGAGAAGATGCGTTGAAGAAGAAGCTCTCCCATGATGGATTATGTGGGAGCAATCCACAAGACTTCGTCAAGAAAGAACAATCAAGAAAGGTGTTCCATCTTGTTGCGGTCAAGACCGTCATCATCGAGCTCAAGTGGAATGCGCAAGTTTAAGGTTTGCTCTTGATAGGGTTTCTTTCTGACCGGTCTCATGGTGTAGTTGGAGACCGGTTTGTAGTTTAGCTGCCGTACTATCAAGAGGGCTCTCGAGTGAGTAACTCGATCGTATCGTTCAGAGAGAGCTCAAACATTTGCATCCTTGCATCATCTTTCTTGGTTTTTATTTGGATCTTATCCATGTGATGTTTTAGAGTTTGTTCTTATTCTCATGACAAGCTCTAGTTCATCAAGAAAGGTTTTTTGCACGGGCAACTTGTTGCATTTTCGAGGTTGTAGGTTTTACCGGTATGTCTTTTTTAGATAGGTCAAACCTTTCCTCATTTATTTCTATCCTCCCTTAATGTACTATGATGGTTCCCTGCATGATCTTGTAGAGCTTGTTACTAGCTTCGAAACGAGCCCAAGATCATCAAAATCGGAGTTTGCACGGGCATCTTGTAGAGCTTGTTGCTGCCAGTTTTATCCAGGCCAGAATTTCCGGGCCGGAAAATGGTCTACTGGATCCCCCTTGGAAATTTGGCCGGAAATTTCGGGGGGGATGATACGTCTCCAACGTATCTATAATTTCTTATGTTTCATGCTAGTTTTATGAAAATACCTACATGTTTTGTTCACACTTTATAATGTTTTTATGCATTTTCTGGAACTAACCTATTAACAAGATGCCGAAGTGCCAGTTCCTGTTTTCTGCTGTTTTTGGTTTCAGAAATCCTATACAGGAAATATTCTCGGAATTGGACGAAACAAAAGCCCAAGGCCTTATTTTCCACGGAGGGTTCCAGGACACCGAAGGAGAGACGGAGAGGGGCCACGAGGTGGCCACCCCACCTGGCGGCGCGGCCAAGGGGGGGCGGGCACTATGGTGTGGGCCCCTTGGGACCCCTCCGAGGCTGCCCTTCCGCCTATATATCCTTCCAGTCGAGAAAACCCTAAAATATCCAGTCATATTCCACGAAGAGTTCCGTAGCCGCCGCCATCGCGAAGACAAGTTTTGGGGGACAGAAGTCTTTGTTCCGGCACGCCGCCGGGGCGGGGAATTGCCCCCGAAGTCATCTCCATCGACACCACCGCCATCTTCATCGCCGTTGCTGTCTCCCATGATGAGGAGGGAGTAGTTCTCCCCCGAGGCTAAGGGCTCTACCGGTAGCTATGTGGTTCATCTCTCTCTCCCATGGTGTGATCTTTATGTGATCATAAACTTTGTATCACTATTAATCTATGTGCTACTCTAGTGATGTTATTAAAGTAGTCTATTCCTCCTCCATGATGTAAAGAGGATAGTGTGTGCATCATGTAGTACTTGGCGTAGGCTATGATTGTAATCTCTTGTGGATTATGAAGTTAACTATTACTATGATAGTATTGATGTGATCTATTCCCCCTCTCATAGCTATTGTTGACAGTGTGTATGCTATGTTAGTACTCGGTCTAAATTGCAACGGTATTATCTTGGATTATGATTTGATGAGGATATCTCTATGAGTGGTGTTTGTCAAGTACTTGATGAACTTTGAGTGGAGCTTTTGTAGCCACTACGTGATGATTAGTGATTCCAATAGGAGAGTAATTCGGTGTAGCACAAGTGAAGAGAAGTTATCTAATTATCCAATTATGTGATCATTGTTGAGAGTGTCTACTAGTGAAAGTATGATCCCTAGGCCTTGTTTCTAAGCATTGAAACACCGTTTCCAACAAGTTCTGCTACATGTTTGCTTGCCGCCATTTTTATTTCAGATTGCAATTACTACTTATAATCATCCGTATTACTTGTATTTCACTATCTCTTCGCCGAACTAGTGCACCTATACATCTGACAAGTGTATTAGGTGTGTTGGGGACAAAAGAGACTTCTTGTATCTTAATTGCAGGGTTGCTTGAGAGGAATATCTTTGACCTCTACCTCCCTGAGTTCGATAAACCTTGGGTGATTCACTTAAGGGAAACTTGCTGCTGTTCTATATACCTCTGCTCTTGGAGGTCCAACACTGTCTACAGGAATAGAAGCGTGCGTAGACATCAGGGGACGGGGGGGGGGGGGGGTGGAGGGTATAAATACCCCTTCTTCTTCCTTGGGCGACCATCTCTTTCCCATTTGCTCTCCACCATTGTTGACCTTGAGAGTTTTCCATATCCCTCTACTCCTTCTATGTTTTTTGAATCTTTTTAAGGGAAAAGGAAGAGGAGATCTAGATCTACATTTCTACCAATCAAATCCCTCTCTCTGTGAGTGGAATCCTCTAGATCTTGATCTTGAAGTTCTTTGTGAATTTCCTTTGTTCTTCCTCTCTTCTTCCCCCACAAGTTTTTTTTTTTGCTTTGGTGGAATTTGGGAGTGAAGGATTTGCAATTGCATTTGGTGCAGCGGTTTGAGTTCTCCACGGTGATTCGTGGAGATGAAAGCAAGAAAGTTGTTACTCTTGGGTTCTTGGAACCCTAGACGGATTCGAGGCCTTTGTGGCGATTTGTTTGGAGCCTCCAATTAAGTTGTGGATGTGTGTCCCAACCTTTGTGTAAGGCCCGGTTTCCGCCTCGAAGAAAATCCCTTAGTGGAACTGTGACCTAGGCCTTTGTGACGAGGATCACCGGAGAATAAGGTGAGGCGTGATACGTCGCAAACGTATCTATAATTTCTTATGTTCCATGCTACTTTTATTACAATACTTGAGTGTTTTACACATACTTTACAGCGTTATTTTACATTTTCCGGCACTAACCTATTAACAAGATGCCGAAGCGCCAGCTTGCTCGTTTTTCCGCTGTTTTTGGTTTCAGAAATCCTAGTAAGGAAATATTCTCGAATTGGACGAAATCAACGCCCGGGGTCCTATTTTTGCACGAAGCTTCCGAAGTCCGAAGAGGAGACGAAGAGGGGCCACGAGGTGGCCGGACACCGGGCGGCGCGGCTCGGGCCTGGGCCGCGCGGCCTCGTGGTGTCGGCGCCTCGTGACGCCCTTGACCTACCCTTCCGCCTACTTAAAGACTCCGTCGCGAAACCCCCTGTACCGAGAGCCACGATACGGAAAACCTTCCAGAGACGCCGCCGCCAATCCCATCTCGGGGGATTCAGGAGATCGCCTCTGGCACCCTGACGGAGAGGGGAATCATCACCGGAGGGGCTCTACATCATCATGCCCGCCTCCGGATTGATGCGTGAGTAGTTCATCCTTGGACTATGGGTCCATAGCAGTAGCTAGATGGTTGTCTTCTCCGCTTGTGCTTTCATTGTATTAGATCTTGTGAGCTGCCTAACATGATCAAGATCATCTATTTGTAATGCTACATGTTGTGTTTGGTGAGATCCGATGAATAGAGAATACTATGTTAAGTTGATTATCAATCTATCATGTGTTGTTTATGTTCTTGCATGATCTCCGTTGCTAGTAGAGGCTCTGGCCAAGTTGATACTTGTAACTCCAAGAGGGAGTAATTATGCTCGATAGTGGGTTCATGCCTCCATTAAATCTGGGCCAGTGACGATGAAAGTTCTAAGGTTGTGGATGTGCTCGTTGCTACTAGGGATAAAACATTGATGCTTTGTCTAAGGATATTTGTGTTGATTACATTACGCACCATACTTAATGCAATTATCCGTTGTTCGCAACTTAATACTGGAAGGGGTTCGGATGATAACCTCGAAGGTGGATTATTTAGGCATAGATGCATGCTCGGATAGCGGTCTATGTACTTTGTCGTAATGCCCTGATTAAATCACATAGTAATCATCGTTGATATGAATTGAATCTTTATTTGTCAATTGCTCGCCTGTAATTTGTTCACCCATCATGTTAGTTATCTTATTGGAGAGACACCACTAGTGAACTGTGGACCCCGGTCCATTCTTTTAGATCTGAATACATTCTACTACTTTTACTGTTCTTTGCAAACAAACACCATCTTCCACTCGATACGCTTAATCCTTTTTTTCAGCAAGCCGGTGAGATTGACAACCTCACTGTTACATTGGAACAAAGTACTTTGATTGTGTTGTGCAGGTTCCACGTTGGCGCCGGTTTCACTGGTGTTGCGCCGCACTACATTCCTCCACCAACAACCTTCACGTGCTTCTTGGCTCCCTACTCGGTTCGATAACCTTGGTTTCTTTCTGAGGGAAAACTTGTCACTGTGCGCATCATACCTTCCTCTTGGGGTTCCCAACGGACGTGTACATCTACGCACATCAAGACTGTTTTCTGGCGCCGTTGCCGGGGATCTGAAGAAAAGTTACACCACAAAGATTTCTATCTCCCACGTCAACTCTACGCCAGCAACCGTTTTCTGGCGCCGTTGCCGGGGAGATCAAGACACGCTGCTGATGTCTACGGGTGCTTCTATTCTTGTAGACAGTGTTGGGCCTCCAAGAGCAGAGGTTTGTAGAACAGCAGCAAGTTTCCCTTAAGTGGATTACCCAAGGTTTATCGAACTCAGGGAGGAAGAGGTCAAAGATATCCCTCTCATGCAACCCTGCAACCACAAAGCAAGAAGTCTCTTGTGTCCCCAACACACCTAATAGGTGTACTAGTTCGGCGAAGAGATAGTGAAATACAAGTGGTATGAATGAATATGAGCAGTAGTATGGCGCCGTAAAAGTGCTTGTCTGGCGTGCGCTTGATGGTAGTAATATTGCGGGAAGTAAACATGCAGTAGTAACGCAGCGAGTAGTAACGCAGTAAAACAGTAACAAGCAGTGATAGCAGTATTTAGGAATAAGGCCTAGGGATTAGACTTTCACTAGTGGACACTCTCAACATTGATCACATAACAGAATAGATAAATGCATACTCTACACTCTCTTGTTGGATGATGAACACATTGCGTAGGATTACACATTGCGTAGGATTACACGAATCCTCTTTAATAACATTGCTAGAGTAGCACATAGATAAATTGTGATACAAAATACATTGCAATCATAAAGAGATATGAATAAGCACTTCACTACGCCATTCATAACAGTGAATAAGTATTCTGTGAAATATAGCCTAAGAGACCCACACGGTGCACACACTCGTCACCTTTACACACGTGGGACAAGGAGTCTCCGGAGATCACATAAGTAAAACTCACTTGACTAGCATAATGACATCTAGATTACAAGCATCATCATATGAATCTCAATCATGTAAGGCAGCTCATGAGATTATTGTATTGAAGTACATAGGAGAGAGATGAACCACATAGCTACCGGTACAGCCCCGAGCCTCGATGGAGAACTACTCCCTCCTCATGGGAGCAGCAGCGGTGATGAAGATGGCGGTGGAGATGGCAACGGTGTCGATGGAGAAGCCTTCCGGGGGCACTTCCCCGTCCGGAAGGGTGCCGGAACAGAGACTCCTATCCCCCAGATCTTGGCTTCGCAATGGCGGCGGCTCTGGAAGGTTTCTGTGGGTTTCGTCCTCCGCCTCAGGGTTTTCGCGACGGAGGCTTTAAATAGGCGAAGAGGCGGCGCAGGAGGGTCGAAGGGGTGCCCACACCATAGGGTGGCGCGGGCCCCCCTGGCCGCGCCGGCCTGTGGTTTGGTGGGCCTGTGCCCCCTCTCTGGCGGTTCTCGTGTGTTCTGGATGCTTCCTGGAAAAATAGGAAACTGGGCGTTGATTTCGTCCGATTCCGAGAATATTTCGTTACTAGGATTTCTGAAACCAAAAACAGCAGAAAACGAAGAATCGGCTCTTCGGCATCTTGTTAATAGGTTAGTTCCAGAAAATGCGTAAATACGACATATAATGTGCATAAAACATGTAGGTATCATCAATAAAGTAGCATGGAACATAAGAAATTATCGATACGTTGGAGACGTATCAGCATCCCCAAGCTTAGTTCTGCTCATCCCGAGCAGGTAAAACGATAACAAAGATAATTTCTAAGTGACATGCCATCATAATCTTGATCATACTATTTGTAAACATATGTAATGAATGCAACGATCAAAACAAAGGTAATGACATGAGTAAACAACTGAATCATAAAGCAAAGACTTTTCATGAATAGTACTTTCAAGACAAGCATCAATAAGTCTTGCATAAGAGTTAACTCATAAAGCAATAAATCAAAGTAAAGGTATTGAAGCAACACAAAGGAAGATTAAGTTTCAGCGGTTGCTTTCAACTTATAACATGTATATCTCATGGATATTGTCAACATAAAGTAATATAACAAGTGCAATATGCAAGTATGTAGGAATCAATGCACAGCTCACATAAGTGTTTGCTTCTTAAGGTGGAGAGAGATAGGTAAACCGACTCAACAATAAAAGTAAAAGAATGGTCCTTCAAAGAGGAAAGCATCGATTGTTGTATTTGTGCTAGAGCTTTTATTTTGAAAACATGAAACAATTTTGTCAACGGTAGTAATAAAGCATATGAGTTATGTAAATTATATCTTACAAGTTGCAAGCCTCATGCATAGTGTACTAATAGTGCCCGCACCTTGTCCTACTTAGCTTGGACTACCGGATCTTTGCATGCCATGTTTCAACCAAGTGTCACAAAGGGGTACCTCCATGCCGCCTCGTACAAAGGTCTAAGGAGAATGCTCGCATTTTGGATTTCTCGCTTTTGATTATTCTCAACTTAGACATCCATACCGGGACAACATGGACAACAGATAATGGACTCCTCTTAAATGCATAAGCATGTAGCAATGATTATTCTCATATGAGATTGAGGATATATGTCCAAAACTGAAACTTCAACCATGATTCATGGCTTTAGTTAGCGGCCCAATGTTCTTCTCTAACAATTTTGCATGCTCCAACCACTAAGTGTGATAGATCCTTCAGACAAGACGGACATGCATAGCAACTCACATGATATTCAATAAAGAGTAATTGATGGCGTTCCCCAGAAGCATTGTTATCGCACAACAAGCAACTTAATAAGAGATAAAATGCATAAGTACATATTCAATACTACAATAGTTTTTAAGGCTATTTTGTCCCATGAGCTATATATTGCAAAGGTAAATGATGGAATTTTAAAGGTAGCACTCAAGCAATTTACTTTGGAATGGCGGAGAAATACCATGTAGTAGGTAGGTATGGTGGACACAAATGGCATAGTAGTTGGCTCAAGGATTTTGGATGCATGAGAGGTATTCCCTCTCGATACAAGGTTTAGGCTAGCAAGGTTATTTGAAGCAAACTCAAGGATGAACCGGTGCAGCAAAACTCACATAAAAAACATATTGTAAACATTATAAGACTCTACACCGTCTTCCTTGTTGTTCAAAACTCAATACTAGATATTATCTAGACCTTAGAGAGACCAAATATGCAAATCAAATTTTAGCAAGCTCTATGTATTTCTTCATTAATGGGTGCAAAGTATATGATGCAAGAGCTTAAACATGAGCACAACAATTGCCAAGTATCACATTATCCAAGACATTTTAGAATTACTACATGTAGCATTTTCCAATTCCAACCATATAACAATTTAACGAAGAGGAAACTTCGCCATGAATATTATGAGCTAAGAACACATGTGTTCATACGAACCAGCGGAGCGTGTCTCTCTCCCACACAAGGATGAACTTATTCAGAGAATGAAAATAACAAAACGAAAATAAAAGCACACACAGACGCTCCAAGTAAAGTACATAAGATGTGACCGAATAAAAATATAGTTTCACTAGAAGAAACCTGATAAGTTGTCGATGAAGAAGGGGATGCCTTGGGCATCCCCAAGCTTAGATGCTTGAGTCTTCTTGAAATATGCAGGGATGAACCACCGGGGCATCCCCAAGCTTAGACCTTTCACTCTTCTCGATCACATTATATCACCCTCTTCTATTGACCCTTGAAAACTTCTGCCACACCAAACTTCAAGCAAACTCATTAGAGGGTTAGTGCATAATCAAAATTCACATGTTCAGAGGTGACACAATCATTCTTAACACTTCTGGACATTGCACAAAACTTCTGAAAGTTAATGGAACAAAGAAACTCATTCAACTTAACAAAAGCGGCAATGCGAAACAAAAGGCAGAATCTGTCAAAAACAGAACAGTCCGTAAAGACGAATTTTAAAATGGCACCAGACTTGTTCAAACGGAAAAACTCAAAACTAATGAAAGTTGCGTACATATCTGAGGATCACGCTCGTAAATTTGCAGATTTTTTCGAATTTTCTACAGAGACTTGTGCCAGAATTCGTGACAGACTGCAATGCTGTTTCTGCGCAGCGATCCCAAATATAACATCAACTTTAACATAGAAACTTTACTTGGAACAAAAACATGATAAGGAGGGGTTGCTACAGTAGTAAACCACTTCCAAGACTCAAATATTAAACAAAGTGCTGTAGTAAAAAAAACACATGGGTTATCTCCCAAGAAGTTCTTTTTTTATAGCCATTAAGATGGGCTCAGCAGTTTTAATGATGCACTTGCAAGAAATAGAAGTTGAAGCAAAAGAGAGCATCAAGAGGCAAATTCAAAACACGTTTAAGTCTAACATGCTTCCTATGCATAGGAATCTTGTAAATAAACAAGTTCACGAAGAGCAAAGTAACAAGCATAGGAAGATAAAACAAGTGTAGCTTCAAAAATTTCAGCACATAGAGAGGTGTTTTAGTAACATGAAAATTTCTACAACCATATTTTCCTCTCTCATAATAACTTTCAGTAGCATCATGAGCAAACTCAACAATATAACTATCACATAAAGCATTCTTATCATGAGTCTCATGCATAAAATTATTACTCTCCACATAGGCATAATCAATTTTATTAGTTGTAGTGGGAGCAAATTCAACAAAGTAGCTATCATTATTATTCTCATCATCAAATATAGGAGGCATAGTATCATCAAAGTAAATTTTCTCCTTAATGCTCGGGGACTAAAAATATCATGCTCATCAAAGCCAGCTTCCCCAAGCTTAGAATTTTCCATAGCATTAGCAACAATAGTGTTCAAAGCATTCATATTAATATGTTCCATGGGTTTTTTAATTTTCGCATCAAACCATCCATGTCTTAAATCAGGAAATAGAATAAAAAGGTCATTGTTGTCCATTATGCCTAACTAGTGTAAACAAGAAACCAAATGTCGCAATTGCAGAGTCTAATGGAAATAGCTTCGAGTACTTACAATGGCGCCGGAAAATAGCTTAGTAGCCGAGATCCGGAGTGTGAGTACCTTTTACCTTTCCTCCCCGGCAACGGCGCCAGAAAAGTAGTTGATGTCTACGGGTGCTTCTATTCTTGTAGACAGTGTTGGGCCTCCAAGAGCAGAGGTTTGTAGAACAGCAGCAAGTTTCCCTTAAGTGGATTACCCAAGGTTTATCGAACTCAGGGAGGAAGAGGTCAAAGATATCCCTCTCATGCAACCCTGCATCCACAAAGCAAGAAGTCTCTTGTGTCCCCAACACACCTAATAGGTGTACTAGTTCGGCGAAGAGATAGTGAAATACAAGTGGTATGAATGAATATGAGCAGTAGTATGGCGCCAGAAAAGTGCTTGCTGGCGTGCAATTGATGGTAGTAATATTATGGGAAGTAAACATGCAGTAGTAACGCAGCAGAATAGTAACGCATAGAAACAAGTAACAAGCAGTGATAGCGTATTTAGGAACAAGGCCTAGGGATTAGACTTTCACTAGTGGACACTCTCAACATTGATCACATAACAGAATAGATAAATGCATACTCTACACTCTCTTGTTGGATGATGAACACATTGCGTAGGATTACACGAATCCTCAATGCCGGAGTTAACAAGCTCCACAATTCAATGTTCATATTTAAATAACCTTAGAGTGCATGAAAGATCGAAACGACTAAACCAAGTACTAACATAGCATGCACACTCGTCACCTTCATGCTTATGTAGGAGGCATAATACACATCAATACTATCATAGCAATAGTTAACTTCGCAATCTACAAGAGATCATGATCATAGCATAAACCAAGTACTAACACGAGTGCACACACTGTCACCATTACACCGTGTAGGAGGAATAAAACTACTTTAATAACATTGCTAGAGTAGCACATAGATAAATTATGATACAAAATACATTGCAATCATAAAGAGATATGAATAAGCACTTCACTACGCCATTCATAACAGTGAATAAGTATTCGTGAAATATAGCCTAAGAGACCCACACGGTGCACACACTTGTCACCTTTACACACATGGGACAAGGAGTCTCCGGAGATCACATAAGTAAAACTCACTTGACTAGCATAATGACATCTAGATTACAAGCATCATCATATGAATCTCAATCATGTAAGGCAGCTCATGAGATTATTGTATTGAAGTACATAGGAGAGAGATGAACCACATAGCTACCGGTACAGCCCCGAGCCTCGATGGAGAACTACTCCCTCCTCATGGGAGCAGCAGCGGTGATGAAGATGGCGGTGGAGATGGCAGCGGTGTCGATGGAGAAGCCTTCCGGGGGCACTTCCCCGTCCGGCAGGGTGCCGGAACAGAGACTCCTGTCCCCCAGATCTTGGCTTCGCGATGGCGGCGGCTCTGGAAGGTTTCTGTGGGTTTCGTCCTCCGCATCAGGGTTTTCGCGACGGAGGCTTTAAATAGGCGAAGAGGCGGCGCAGGAGGGTCGAAGGGGTGCCCACACCATAGGGTGGCGCGGGCCCCCCTGGCCGCGCCGGCCTGTGGTTTGGTGGGCCTGTGCCCCCTCTCTGGCGGTTCTCGTGTGTTCTGGATGCTTCCGGGAAAAATAGGAACCTGGGCGTTGATTTCGTCCGATTCCGAGAATATTTCGTTACTAGGATTTCTGAAACCAAAAACAGCAGAAAACAGCAACTGGCTCTTCGGCATCTTGTTAATAGGTTAGTTCCAGAAAATGCGTAAATACGACATATAATGTGCATAAAACATGTAGGTATCATTAATAAAGTAGCATGGAACATAAGAAATTATCGATACGTTGGAGACGTATCAGCTGCAAGGGGAGTCTCCACTTCCAATCTCTTTACTTTGTTTTTGTCTTGCTTTATTTTATTTATTACTTTGTTTGCTGCACTTAAACAAAACACACAAAAAATTAGTTGCTAGCTTTACTTTATTTACTGTCTTGTTCTCTATATCAAAAACACAAAAAAAATTAGTTACTTGTCTTTACTTTATTTGCCTAGTTTACTTTACTACTGTTATAATGGGTACTCCTGAAAATACTAAGTTGTGTGACTTCACTAGCACAAATAATAATGATTTTATATGTACTCCTATTGCTCCACCTGCTACTACAGCAGAATTCTATGAAATTAAACCTGCTTTACTGAATCTTGTTATGAGAGAGAAATTTTCTGGTGTTAGTACTGATGATGCTGCTGCCCATCTTAATAATTTTGTTGAACTTTGTGAAATGCAAAAGTATAAGGATATACATGGTGATATTATAAAACTGAAATTGTTTCCTTTCTCATTAAGAGGAAGAGCTAAAGATTGGTTGCTATCTTTGCCTAAGAATAGTATTGATTCATGGACTAAATGTAAAGATGCTTTTATTAGTAAATATTATCCTCCTCGCTAAGATCATATCTTTGAGAAGTACCATTATGAATTTTAAACAATTTGATAATGAACATGTTGCTCAAGCATGGGAGAGAATGAAATCTTTGGTAAAGAATTGCCCAACCCATGGATCGACTACTTGGATGATCATCCAAACCTTTTATGCAGGATTGAATTTTTCCTCAAGGAACCTATTGGATTCAGCTGCTGGAGGTACTTTTATGTCCATCACCCTGGGCGCCGCGACTAAATTACTTGATGATATGATGATCAATTACTCTGAATGGCACACTGAAAGAACTCCTCAAGGTAAGAAGGTAAATTCTTTCGAAGAAACCTCTTCTTTGGGTGATAAGATTGATGCTATTATGTCTATGCTTGCAAATGGTAGATCTCATATTGATCCTAATAATGTTCCTTTAGCTTCATTGGTTGCTCAAGAAGAAAATGTTGATGTGAATTTCATTAAAAGTAATAATTTCAACAACAATGCTTATAGGAATAATTATGGTAACAACAACTTTAGGCCATATCCTTCTAATACTAATGGTTATGGTAATTTTTATGGTAATTCTTACAACAATAATAAGAGTGTACCCTCTGGTCTTGAAGCCATGCTTAAAGAATTTATTAATACACAAACTGCTTTCAATAAAACTGTTGAAGAAAAGCTTGATAAAATTGATATTCTTGCTTCTAAGGTTGATAGTCTTGCTCTCGATGTTGATCTTTTAAAATTGAAAGTTATGCCTGAAATAGTTGAAGATGCTAGGTTTGCTAAAACAAATGCCATCCAAGTTAGAATTAATGATAATATTAGATTGTTGGCTGAATTGCATGCTAGGTGGGTGACATAGGCATCCCAAATGGGCCTGCCATAGATGGTACCCGGGATTTAATGAAGGCCCATCATCCGAAGAATAAGAAGATTCGGGAGCCCAAGATATACTAAGGAAACATAGAGTTGTAATAGGAAGAGTTATTTGTAATCTGGCGGGATGAGTTAGAAACCATCCCGGACTCGTAACTTGTACAATACTGAAACCCTCGGCTCCACCTCCTATATAAGGGGAGTCGAGGGACAAAGAAAGGATCGAATCTACTGTCAACATAACCCTAGTTTTCATAATCGCCGAGTACTTTTCGCCTAAACCTTCGAGATCTACTTGCCCTCTACTTCTAGCAAAACCCTAGTCTACAATCTGTAGGCATTGACAAATTAATCCTTTGTCAATTGGCGCCGTCTGTGGGAATTAGAGGCTGCAAGGATCTGATCTCGATGGCACGTTCAAAATCTTCGACTTCATCAACAGCAAGCAACGCGATGGATCGAGGTAACACGGGAAAAACTGACCTATTCAATTTTATTCCTCACCCGCCCTCCCGTATGGATGCATGTGCCTATCTGGAGGAGCCTATCATCATGACGTTCGGAGAATTCCGATTTGGCGTCAACAAGGAAGGATCGTACCGTCTCGAAGATCCGATCTCGTCGGAATTTTCAGCGGTCGATTCTAGCTTTTCGTCGAGTGACGAGGAGTTTTCGTCGCCATACTTCATCGACACCAAAGCGAAGGGAAAGCTCGCCAAGATCTTCAGCAACACATCCTTCGAGTCGTCTGCGGACTCCTTTATAAGCAGCGACTCCGACAGCATCGACAACTTCAACTTCGTCGACAAATCTGTCGCCATCGGGAAGGTCTTCACCACTCTGTATGATGGTGTCACCAACCTTGACAAAAATCAATACGCAAGATACCACCAGATCTGTGCAATAGAAGAAACGGGTACATCAGAACCGCAAACATCAGAGGCTTTCGACGAATTGGGAAACCCATACGTTGATCCCGCTGATCTTCGACATGGTCTAGGCACTAAATATGCCGGATCTTCAACTCGTGCAAAAGTCCAACTCCCGCAAGCTGCGTGGGATAGGGCTGCGAGAGCCATGGATGGATCAGAACCAATGAATACTACTGCCACCGTACAAGAGTTACAAGCATATCAATATAGACTTGCTCGAGTAAGCAGAGTTGGAAAAACAGGCAGCATCCCTGAACAGGGAGGAAAGAAGCAGCTTCTGCATCAAGCAGACGCCGAGCAGAGCTAAGTCGCCTTTCAGGAACATCGGGAGATAGTCACAGAGAGGCTCGAAGGAGAGCAAGATCTCGGCTACAAAATATACCAGAAGGAGAAAGAGGAAACCTAATCCAAAATCTCGACATGTCTTTCATGACGATCGATGAAAGGGGAAATATCATCCCAAAAACGCCAGAGGCAGGTTACATGGCAACACAAGCATACATCTTGGCGTCCAGACCACCTCCTGGGGACCCGAGAGAACCATTGTTCAATATGGCAATGGCTGGAGTAGGGGTTATGGGAACAGCGTTTGCAACAACGCCTCCCGAAGAAAATCCCAGACAAAATAGTCCACGACACACCGCAGCAGTTCAAGACCCACCAAGAGCAAGTGGAGCAAGAGACACAGCAGTCCAAGTAAGGGTGGACAGAGCGCGACAAGAAAGGAGGGACCGTCAGTACTCGCCAGAGCTTGCCGACGAAGATATGTGTGGGCTCCCGTGCTTTACGAGAAGAGTGCGAAAAACTCGAGTCCCAAAAGGGTTCAAGTTACCCGAGAATTTCAAGAAGTTCGACGGCCTGCAAGATCCCGAGGATTGGCTCGTGGATTATCTCGAGATGGTGAAACTGGTAGGGGGAACCAGAGCAACAGCAATGCAAAGTATCCAAGTTCACCTGAGTGGAGCCGCAAGATCTTGGATAAAGAAACTCCCCTTGAACTCCATCGACAGCTGGGAAACCTTTGAGGACATCTTCGTGAAGAACTTCCGATCCACCTGCAAAAAACCCGCGTCATTGGAAGAATTACGAGCGTGTCGACAAAAACATGACGAGTCGATGAGAAAATATATACAGCGGTGGAACATTATCAAAAACTCGGCAGAAGACATATCTGACGAGAGGGCAATAGATGCGTTCGTGGCAGGAATCCGGCGAGCAGACTTCGTCGAGGACTTGGGGAGAACTAATCCCAAGACAATCTCAGCGTTGATGGAAATCGCTAACAAATGGGCAGATGGAGAAGACGCAATATACAACAAACGACACAGGTCGCCAGAAGAGGATCGTAGTCGAAACTATCAAAATAGAAGGCGATTTTCTCGCCAGTTCTACAACAATGATGCTCCCGGCCACATATCAGCTGGTTTTCGAGGAAACCCTGGTCGAGATGATTATCAAAGGAGCAATGAGCAACAAGGCGACAATAGAGGTGATTTTCGCGGCAACAGACAAAATAGTGGACCAAGGATTCAAAGACCTTACGTGTCTCCCGAGGAGATGATGAACGGTCCGTGTCAAATGCATTTTTACCTCGACAACAATGGAAAGAGGCAGTCAGGACATCTACAGAAAGACTGCCGCAATTTTCAGGCAATGCTGCGAGCCGCAGAATCGCAAACGCTCAGGCAAATAACAGAAATCCTCGGGAGCCAAGGAGCGAGATTCACCTCCCACCTCCTCCCGCAATTACCGAGGAAAATCGACATCAGCTCAGAATAGCGGCAGCACCACAACCACCCCCATACGTTGACCCCAATTCCAATGGCGCAGTTCTGATGATTCAGAAAGCCAGGCCGTCCAACAGGGCGCAGAAGGTCATATCTCGACAAGTGTTTATGGCAGAGAAGATGCCTCCAC
The DNA here is from genome assembly GCF_022539505.1 of Lolium rigidum. Taxonomy (NCBI): domain Eukaryota; kingdom Viridiplantae; phylum Streptophyta; class Magnoliopsida; order Poales; family Poaceae; genus Lolium; species Lolium rigidum. Next base: position 49,535,762 of record NC_061511.1, on the reverse strand, counting down.
CAACAGTCGAGTATCTAAATTGGTCAGGGCAAGACATAGGCTTCACAATCGCGGATCATCCGCAGCAAGTTCCTCGACCAGGACAATCAGCACTTATTCTACCCGCAGTAATTGCTGGGTTCGACGTGTCGCGAGTTTTCATAGATGGCGGTAGCAGTCTAAACCTCATGTATGCGGACACATTGAGGAAGATGAACATATCCCTGGGAAACTTGAAACCTACTGACACACGCTTCCACGGGATTACACCAGAGAAGCCAAGTTACCCATTGGGCAAGATCAACCTCGACGTTCAGTTTGGAACCCGAGAAAACTACAGGATAGAAAATTTAGAGTTTGAAGTGGTGGATTTCCCGTCGCAATATCACGCTTTGTTGGGACGACCAGCGTACGCCAGGTTCATGGCAGTGCCGCATTATACATACCTGTTGTGGAGGTTGCCTGGGCCTAACGGACCTATCACAGTCAAAGGAAGTTTCGCGTTATCTGATAAGTGCGACAGGGATTTTCATCGACTATCAGAAACTTTCGGGATGCAAGCAGAATACGCGGCGCCACGGTTCACCGATTATGACGTACTGCCAGAAGTAGGAAGATCTTCTAAGGAGCCAACTTTCAACACAGCCAAGGATTCAAAGGAGGTACAGATCCACCCGACGGATCCAAAGAAAACGACGTCCATTGCCGCAAACATGGATGTCGCATAGGAAAGCGCGCTCGTCGAGTTCCTCCGTGAGCACTGGAAAATCTTCGCATGGTGTCCAGCCGACATGCCAGGAGTACCCAGGGAACTTGCCGAGCACCACCTAAATTTGGATCCTCTCGCACGACCAGTAAAGCAACCTTTGCGGCGTTTTTCGGAACCTAGCCGCAAAGCCATGTTATCAGAAATAGATCGACTCAAAGATGCCGGGTTCATCAGAGAAATATCTACAGAAGCCACATGGGTAGCTAACCCAAGTGATGGTGCCGAAGAAACACACAATAGTCCTTCGCATGTGCGTCGACTTCACGTGTCTCAATAAACATTGTCCCAAGGATCACTTTCCCCTCCCAAGGATCGATCAAATCATCGATTCCACGGCAGGATGTGAACGTCTTTCCTTCCTGGACGCATACTCTGGTTATAACCAGATCAGATTAAAAGAAGAAGATGAAGCCAAAACAGCGTTCATCACACCTTATGGCGTGTTTTGCTACAAAACAATGCCCTTTGGTCTGAAAAACGCGGGAGCAACATATCAGCGGATGATGCAGAAGTGCCTAGCAACACAGATCGGGAAAAATGTACAAGTCTACATCGACGATGTCGTAATAACATCAAAGAAAGGGTCAACGTTGATTGAAGATTTGAAGGAAACTTTTGACAACCTCGACAAGTTCTGCCTCAAGCTGAACCCGACAAAGTGCTCTTTTGGAGTACCCGCAGGAGAACTTCTCGGGTTCTTAGTATCAGCAAGGGGAATTGAAGCTAATCCCGAAAAAATACAGGCCATCGTTACTATGAGAAAGCCAACAAAGTTGAAAGAAATACAACAGCTAACGGGGCGAGTCGCAGCTTTAAGCAGATTCGTCGCCAGGCTAGGAGAAAAGGCGTTGCCGTTTTACGCGTTGATCAAGCAAGGGGAAAAATTTCAATGGAATGAGGAAGCGGACAGAGCCTTCGAGAATCTCAAGCGAGCAATCTCGACACCACCGATATTGGTGGCGCCAAAAGAGAAAGAACCTCTCCTCTTATACATTGCAGCCACACCTCAGGTGGTCAGCACGGCCCTAGTAGTCGAAAGGGAAGAAGAAGGCAAGCTTCATGGAGTTCAAAGGCCAGTATATTTCATCAGCGAAGTACTGTCGCCGTCAAAACAGCGGTACCCGCAATATCAAAAGCTAGCATATGGAGTATTCACGACAGCAAGAAAATTGCGACACTATTTTTCGGCACACCCGATAATAGTGGTCAACGAGGCTCCCTTATCAAATATACTAAACAACCCAGAAGCTACGGGTCGTGTCTCCCTTTGGGGAATAGAACTTTCCCCTCGGGACATCACGTATGAAAAAAGAAAAGCAATAAAGTCACAGGTCTTACCAGATTTCATTGCAGAGTGGATGGAGCTACAAAACACGGGACCCCCAGATTTATCGAGGACTTGGACCATGAACTTTGACGGGTCCAAGAGATTGGAAGGTGCTGGAGCAGGCGTGATATTAGTTTCACCTGAAGGCGACAAGTTGAAGTATGTTCTGCGGATGACGTTCCCAAACGCATCTAACAACGAAGCAGAATATGAAGCTCTCATACACGGGATGAAGATGGCGAAAGCCTGCGGTGCAACCCGACTGAAAATTTTCGGCGACTCACAATTGGTAGCACAGCAAGTCATGAACCAATGCGACGCAGTCAACGAAAGTATGATAGCATACAAGGAGGTGTACAATGAGCTGGAGAAGCTATTTGATGGTTGTGAAGTAAACCACATCAGCAGGATGAGCAACGATGAAGCCGACGTTCTCGCAAATATCGGATCACAATGCCTCGCGATCCCTCCAGGAGTGTTCTGGGAAGAGATTAGCGAGAGATCAACAAAGCCAGCAAAAACACAAAAGGAGAAGAAAGAGAAAACCTCGACTATCACCAAGGACACAGCGGAAGGAGAAGAAGAAGAGCAAGAACTAGTCATGATGGTACAAGTTCCATGGATGCAGGCCTACATATCATACATCCTAAGGAAAGTCATACCCGACGATCCAGTCGAAGCAAGGCGAATAATTAGGCGATCAAAAGCTTTTACTGTGGTAAAAGGAGAGCTATACAAACGAAGCATCTCGGGTGTGCTACAACGGTGTGTCACACCCGAAGAAGGAAGGATCATCCTAAAGGACGTGCATGAAGGAATATGTGGGCACCACGCGAGTAGCAGAGCTATCGTGGCTAAGGTTTTCAGAGCAGGATTTTATTGGCTCACAGCAATCGAGGATGCGAAGGAAATAGTGCGCACTTGTGACGCATGTCAAAGATTTGCGGCAAGACCTCACTCACCAGCAGCGGAACTTATGCCAATCCCACTATCTTGGCCCTTTGCTCAATGGGGTCTCGACATGGTGGGTAAATTGCACAAAGCTTCGCCAGGAGGATATGAATACCTGCTGGTGGCTGTCGACAAATTTACTAAGTGGATAGAAGCAAAGCCGATAAATTCACCAGACGGCGCGTCGGCAATCAAATTCGTAAAAAGCATAGTCTTCGATTTGGAGTTCCTCACAGCATTGTGACGGACAACGGCAGCAATTTTACGTCCAAGGAGTTCAAAGCATACCGCGTAGTAGTGGGCATTAAATTGAGTTTTGCGTCCGTTGCGCATCCTCGGACCAATGGACAAGTCGAGAAGGCCAATGGCATCATCTCGCAATGGCATCAAGAAGCGCTTGCTAGGACCTTTGGAAAAAGCTAGACATACTTGGCCAGAGGAACTACAAAGTGTTTTGTGGAGTATTCGAACAACACCAAATACAGCGACGCAAGAAACGCCGTTCTTTTTGGTCCACGGAGCTGAAGCAGTCTTGCCGATAGAAATAGAGCATGACTCTCCACGAGTCGCAGAATATGACGAAGAAACTTCGAGAAAAGCTTTGGAGGATGATGTCGACGCACTCGATGAAGCTCGAGACGAGGTCCTGTCAAGAGTCGCCAAATATCAGCAGGACCTGAAAAACTATCATAGTCGACGATTGCGGCCAAGGTCTTTTCAAGTTGGTGACTTAGTTCTGCGGCTCAACCAGAAAAGTCACGAAAAACTCGAATCACCATGGCTTGGACCCTACATCGTCACAGAAGTAATCGAAGGAGGAGCATACAGAATCAAAGACAAGAAGTCAGGGATTGACGAGCCAAATCCCTGGAATGTGGCACAGCTCAGGCGTTTCTACGCCTAGGCGTCGAAAATATAGTCCTTTGTAAAACCTTCAATGTACTGAAACGCCCGCGAGTTTTCAGACGCACTCTTTTCCTTTTTCGGGGCACCGAGTGGGGCCGGAGAAGGTTTTTAATGAGGCGGGCTCGCGGTGCTGCAATATAATAAAGATAGTGGAATTATACATCTGTTTCTCGACAAGACCAGGGGTTTCTCCCCTACATGATACAATATATATATAAACATAGTATCGACAAAAGAAACACCTTGCCTTGGTAAAAAAAAAAAAAAAAAAAAAATATATACCTCGCAAAAATAAAAAGAGATATCGACAAAATAGTGATCAACAAAAAAAAAAAAAAAAAAAAAAGCTCGGGGGCTTGCACCAACAAAAATAGTACAGTGTATATTATCTTGCCTTGGTTTAAAAACCTCGCATTATACAAATACAGCGAATAGCCACCGAAAATACTCGGGGGCTAGACAAATATAGACATATGCTGTTTGCTTCACAATAGAAACATAATCATGATTTACAAAGGAGAATTATTTACAGAAGGAAAATAATCAGCTCTGATGCAATATATCATCAAGAGTAACTCTGTTTTCTTCAGGAGCAGCGCCAAGAAAATCAGCATAATGACCGTCTGCAAAAAAGTCGGCATCCATCCGAAGAAGGTCTTCAATCATTTCCTCGGCTACAGGTGAAACCTTCGTGTTGATACGGTCGATACCAACTCTTCGGCGCCGCACTTTCTCATGAACTCTTGCGACAACTTGGTTCAAATCAAGCTTTGAGTGGCAAATCTGAAGCATTATAAGGGCAAATCTGGCGCCAGCTACCAGTTGAGCTCTGACAAAGTGGTGAATCCTATGAGCATCCTTAAACTTCTCCATTAACTCGGGAAGAGTTTTTGGTTGAACGTTCCGAGGAAACATAGAATTATACACCATAGAAAGGGTGTTGGTACAGAAGTCAAGGTACCCGCGAATCGAAGCGCGCGATCCCGAAATCTCACGATTTGGCGAGTCCGTTCAGGCGTGCCCCAAAAAGTCGACCCATGATCACGCGCAAGCCGAAGAAGCACATTGGAACGAGCCTCGACACGTTCATCTTCAGCAGCAGTATCCAAAAAAGCACCTATTGTTTCTCGCAACAGGTCAGTAGACAACGAGGCAAGCAGCAAAGAAAAATGAAGCGCGACAAAAGATAATCAAACATACCCGCCATATCCAAGCTAGCATCTATTAACAGCTGGAGCATGGAATTTTCTCGAGACGTAGCTGCAGTGGTTTCAGCAACAGCCGATTCCTTTTCAGCAATAGCGGTTTCTGCTCGTTGGAGTGCAATTTCCTCGGCTTCAGATGACTTACGAGCTTTCTCCATCAGCACAAGGGATTGCTTCTTCACGAATTGAAGTTGATGTCGAAGTTCGTCTAATTCTTGCGGCAAGGAATCCTCGACAGTCGAAGCATCAGCAGGAGTTCTCCTTGGAGAAGAAGGCAAAATATTGGAAGAACCAGGAGCTGGCGCATAATTGTCAAAAATTAACTGGAAAAAGAAATATTTCGACATCAATCACTGAGCAAAGATAGATTTCCATTCATCTTCATAATATATACATATCTATTACAAAAGAAGGACCTTCTAGAGGGTATCGAAGAAGTTCTCGCCAATAACACTACGGCGACAAGGCCAAAAGAAAGAGGTATGCTAAAAAGAAAAAGAAAAGAGGCATTTAACTAGACCTCCGGCTTTGATGAGCTAGGAGTCGACGATGGCCTGATCCCGATATAAGCCAGGATTTTCCTCGTGTTGGGCTTAGCTGCCTTGATCAAAGACCTCCACCTTGACTGTTCTATCTGATCAGTGTCGCCAACTTTCGACCAATCGATAGACTGCTGGCTGTGAGCAACCAAGGCGACGGTATTCTCCACGGCAACCTTCATATTTTCATGACGCACCCTTAGCCCAAGATCTTCTGATGGATTGAAGCACCTGGCGAGGTCAACGAAAGTTGCGGGCTCCTCTTTCTTGGGGAAGAAATAAGGGAAAAGCCGCGACAACCCCGCTTTAGCCTGATCAATGCCTTCGCGTGCCTCTGATCCATGAACTTCAAGGAGTGAAAGGGCGTCGAGAAGAGAATCATTGGCGGGTTCATCAAGTTGAAATTCTTGAGCTGTTCTAGCTGTCAAGAAAGAAAAATTGAGCAACAAACGAGTGCAGAGGAAAAAATACAAAAGAATAATGAGTGGTACTTACCTACGAAGCGGCGACTCTGCGTCGTTAAACGCTTACGGATCGCCTCCTCGCGAGCAGATTGGGCGGCTATGTGATCACTTAGGGAAGTCTCAGCGGTGTGAAGCCTCTTTCTGAGATCTTCGACACCAGCAGCGTCAGCCTTGGCTTTATCAGCCTCTGCTCGTGCATCAATAGCATCTGACTCCGCCTTTCTGCGAGCGTTTTCACTTTGCTCTAATTGTTGAGCAAGTGTATTGGCACGATCATTGGCTTCCGCCAGTTTTTCTACAATGGAAAATAAATATAGTTACAAATCTCGACAACAAAGAGGGAACAATAGAACAGAGGCAAAAAGAAGGAGCAGAGCATTACCTTCAGCCTTATTTGCATATTCACGGTACCCAACAAATTGAGCACCGATGCGAAGAAGATCCTTGATCACAGGCTAAAAAAGCAAGAGGACAAAAGAGAGAATGGGGTTACGATAAAAATATAGAGATACGCAGAAGCAAACAAAGAAAAACATAAACACTGAGAAAGAAAGTAAAGAACTTACATCTTCCATGAGAAGGTTCGAAGAACTACTCAATTGGAGAGTAGGCTCCGAGACAATCTCCTTCCTTGCCTTTTTCGGTGAAGGGGCTCGGGGGCTAGAAGGAGGAGTAGAAGCGCCGATGTTTTGTTGAGGAGGCGAGGATTCCTCTCCTTCAACTCGTGGCTCTGAAATAACCAGGGTATGTGACGTACTCGTTCGAGCAGCCACATCCGCAGTTGGCGTTTCCTCGTCATCATCACTATTGCAAAAGGGTGGCAGTGTAAAAAGCAAGGCAAGCAAAAATTCTTCGAATAGGAAAATAAAAGAGGGAACTTACGAACTGATGATACTCGCAAGATATGGGTCATAAGCTGCCTTTTGCGGTAAAGGAGCAACTTCTTCGGGTTTAGAAGTCCCGGAATCTTCGACATCACCCCTCTTCCTTTTGTTCTTTGGAGAATCAGCAGGAGGAGGAGATTGGGCCGATATAGTGTCTTCAGAAGCAGCATCTTTTTCAGCAGATCCCGCAGATTTTTGAGAATCACGGGTTCATTCACAAAAGAGGAGGCCTCTTGGTTATCATTAGAGATAACGGCCCTTTCTTCGACTTCCCCACCTTCAGGAAGAGGAGGAAGTGAAACAAGATTTGGATGATTCTGTCCAAAAAGAGGGAAGGATATCAGAACGAAGCGAACAATGCAAAAAAAGCAAGGCAGTAAAAATTGCGCGACAATGTTTACCTTAGGAAGTGCGTGGGTGGCGCTGTATGGCTTTACGCGACAAGAAGAAGGGATGGAATCTTTTTTGCTGAGGGAGGTGATTTTTCGGACAAGCTTCTCCAGGTCCTTGATTTCCAAATCCACCGACAGCCGATCCACGTCCTCGTTGCCAGTATATTTCCAGAGAGGAAATTTGCGAGCTTGAAGAGGCTGAACTCTACTCTTAAGGAAATACACTATAATCTGGATACCTGACAATTCTTTGCCACGAGTATTTTGCAACTCATGGATGCGAGTCATCAGGGCTTCAGTCGAAGTTCTTTCTTCTTCGGTAGCCTCTGCATCCCAGGAACGGCGACGAAGAATTTTTTCGGCACCGTCAAAAGGAGGAATATTATCCTCGAGGCAGCCATTGTTTTCTTCCCGAATGTATAGCCACCTCTTGCGCCAACCTTGAACGGAGTCAGGGAGCTTGACGTCGAAGTAATCAGCAGTAGAACGAATAGAAATAACAACGCCGCCTATATTATAGGCGACATTGGGGGAGCCATTGCGGCGACAGAAGAAAATGCGCTTCCACAGCGCCCAATTCGGTGAGACGCCAAGGAAGGCTTCACAAAGTGTGATGAAAATCGAAATGTGGAGGATTGAGTTTGGCGTGAGGTGGTGAAGCTGGAGTCCGTAGACAAAGAGTAACCCACGGAGAAAAGGATGGATGGGGGTGGATAAACCACGGATGAGATGGTCGACAAAACTTACCCGGTACCCCATTGGGGGGGCTGGGTAGCTTTCTTCGTCGGGGAAGCAAACCGCTTTGGGTTTCGCGGTGATTCCCAGTTTCTTCAGGAGGTTCAGGTCTTGGTTTGTGATCTTGGACCTCTCCCACTCCGCCGCTCCTAGATCCGCGGCAGCCATCGATGAGTCAGGAGTGCTGTGCTTGGTCAATCGACGCGGTGGCATCAACAATGGCGCGGAGGAGCAGTTACGAAGCGAAGAGCTTGAGAGGATGAGGAGCGCAGAAAGAAAATTCGCAGAGGGGAACAGAGGTGCGGCGCAAGTGAAGGACTGGACCAAGGTTGAAGACAGGTTTATATAGGGTTCGGACGAAGCAGTGCACCGTTGGATGAAAAAATCGTGTGGTGAAAAAAGGATCTTGCAGATACAAGGGTAAAAAGGTATTTTTACTGAAAGAATGAAACAGGCGTTACCGTACGTGCGCCAGGAAAAGCGGAGGACGTGTGTCCCCCACTTGCACGACGTGTCAACGTGGTGAGCACAATGGACCCACAAGGCAGGAAAAATCCCAATTATTGATAGAGATGAAGAAAATTTGACAAAGGAGAATATGTCGGCAAGAAAAATAAAAAGAGAACGGCGACAGGGTAAATCATTTGACTGCTACTGGAGCTTTTGATCAAATACAAAGTTTTTGCCCAAATGCTCGGGGGCTACTTTGAAAAAATAGAAAATTTCGAGTATGACAATATAGAAATGGCGAGAGCCTATGACCAAATCCAAGAATTTGTTCATAGCCTCGGGGGCTACTCCCATCGGGAGCGCTGGTCGCGCACCCGATAAATATGAAAACTATCGAGAAGGATTGAAAATATAGTGGCAAAGGATACTAATCTGTGGAGCCTACACCCAAGCACAAGTTCTTGGCTGTAGCCTCGGGGGCTACTCCCATCGGGAACGCTGTTCGCGTGCCCGATGAAATTTTTTCATACAATAGAGAAACAGAAGTGAGTATATTTCGAGTTATCCAAATAACTCTACATATACTCCCATCGGGAAGACAAAATAAAGTCATCAAATATGACTCAATAAAATGTGCTATTCCAAAGGCGAAAAGCACTCGACAATATATTCTCAGAACGCCAAAGTTGCGATCAATTTCCGAATGCCGCAAATTTGCGAAGGTAAGACCCCGGATCCGTTCGCCGGGCGTGGCATCGCCAAAGACTGCGCTCTGCTACTTTTATCCGTATCAACAGATACGAAGAAAAATCCTAACGGACGCGTTAGGTACCCGATAAATTTGACTGGGACTCGACAGAATGGTAAGACCTTAAGCGGCACCTGTCGAAGTTTACACCAGTATCCCGGGATCATGTCCGGGGACGTGATCTTGAAGTAGGTTTTTGCGGATTGCCACTAGAGCAGTTAACTAGTACCTGATCCGTCAGATGAACTAGCCCCAAATACCGTTATCCCTGTACAATATAGAATTTTATGTGAAGAAGCATAAATAAAAGTTCTCGAAAAAATATAAACAGATGAGATTTCCCTTGATTCTACGATTCAAGCAAAATCTCGGGGGCTACTGACATAGGCATCCCAAATGGGCCTGCCATAGATGGTACCCGGGATTTAATGAAGGCCCATCATCCGAAGAATAAGAAGATTCGGGAGCCCAAGATATACTAAGGAAACATAGAGTTGTAATAGGAAGAGTTATTTGTAATCTGGCGGGATGAGTTAGAAACCATCCCGGACTCTGTAACTTGTGCAATACGAAACCCTCGGCTCCACCTCCTATATAAGGGGGAGTCGAGGGACAAAGAAAGGGATCGAATCTACTGTCAACATAACCCTAGTTTTCATAATCGCCGAGTACTTTTCGCCTAAACCTTCGAGATCTACTTGCCCTCTACTTCTAGCAAAACCCTAGTCTACAATCTGTAGGCATTGACAAATTAATCCTTTGTCAGTGGGATAGAGAAGAAAAAGAAAAACTTGCTAAAGAAAATAATGTAGCTAAAGTATGGACTATTACCACCACTAGTAATGTTGATTCTTCACATGTTGCTGCACCTCCTACTATTAATGGTAAAATAATTGGTGTTGGCAATGTTTCTACTCCTAGTGCAAAGCGCACAAAATTGCCTGAAACTGCTGAAACAGCTGTTTGTGATAAAACTGCTGAAATTTTTCAAAATATTGGTGACAATAATTCCATTGCTGTAGAACATAATGGTTTAGACTTTGATGATTGTCATATTATTGAAGTTATAAAGTTCTTACAAAAACTTGCTAGAAGTCCCAATGCTAGTGCTATAAATTTAGCCTTTACAAAACATATTACAAATGCTCTCATTAAAGCTAGGGAAGAGAAATTAAAACTTGAAGCTTCTATTCCTAGGAAGTTAGAAGATGGTTGGGAGCCCATCATTAAAATGAAATTCAATGATTTTGAGTGTAATGCTTTATGTGATCTTGGTGCAAGTATTTCTATTATGCCTAAAAAGATTTATGATATGCTTGACTTGCCACCATTGAAGAATTGTTATTTGGATGTTAATCTTGCCGATAATGTTAAAAAGAAACCTTTGGGGAGGATTGATAATGTGCGCATTACGATTAACAATAACCTTGTCCCCGTTGATTTTGTTGTCTTGGATATCGAATGCAATGCATCTTGTCCTATTGTGTTGGGAAGACCTTTTCTTCGAACCGTTGGTGTCGTTATTGATATGAAGGAAGGTAATATTAAATATCAATTTCCTCTCAAGAAAGGTATGGAACACCTCCCTAGAAAGAGAATGAAGTTGCCTTTTGATGCTATTATTAGAACAAGCTATGATGTTGATGCTTCGTCTCTTGATGTTACTTGATTTGCACTTTCTGCGCCTAGCTGAAAGGCGTTAAAGAAAAGCACTTCTTGGGAGATAACCCATGTGTTTATTTTACTACAGCAATTTTTGTTTTGTTGAGTCTTGGAAGTTGTTTACTACTGTAGCAACCTCTCCTTATCATGTTTTTGTGCCAAGTAAAGTTTCTATGTTAAATTTGATGTTATATTTGGGATCGCTGCGCAGAAACAGCATTGCTGTCTGTCATGAATTCTGGCACAAGTCTCTGTAAAAAATTCGAAAAAATCTGCAAATTTACGAGCGTGATCCTCAGATATGTACGCAACTTTCATTAGTTTTGAGTTTTTCCATTTGAGCAAGTTAAGTGCCCAGTCCAGATGCATCTTTACAGACTGTTCTGTTTTGACAGATTCTGTCTTTTATTTCGCATTGCCGCTTTTGCTATGTTGAATGAGTTTCTTTGTTCCATTAACTTTCGGAAGATTTTTCCAATGTCCAGAAGTGTTAAGAATAATTGTGTCACCTCTGAATATGTGAATTTATGGTTATGCACTAACCCTCTCATGAGTTTGCTTGAAGTTTGTGTGAAGGAAGTTTTCAAGGGTCAAGAGAAGAGGATGATATACTATGATCAAGAAGAGTGAAAGGTCTAAGCTTGGGGATGCCCCGGTGGTTCATCCCTGCATATTTTAAGAAGACTCAAGCATCTAAGCTTGGGGATGCCCAAGGCATCCCCTTCTTCATCGACAACATTATCAGGTCACTTCTAGTGAAACTATATTTTTATTCCGTCACATTCTTATGTTCTTTACTTGGAGCGTCCGTTTGCTTTTTTTTGTTTTTTTTTGAATAAAGTTGGATCTCGCCATTCTTATATTGGAGATATTACGCTCCTCTTTTTCTTATGGAACACTTGTGTTCTTAATTATGCTTTAATGTTCATGGCGAAAGCTTATTGCTTCGTTAAATTGTTATTTGGTTGGAATTGGAAAGTGCTGCATATGGTTTGGCAATTTGGCAATTTTTTGAGCTCTCATATATCATGTTTAAGCTCTTGCATCATGTAGTTTAATCTATTAATGAAGAACTACTGTAGAGCTTGTTTAACTTGGTTTGCATGATTGATCTCTCTAAGTCTAGATATTTTCGGGTAAAGTGTTTGAACAACAAGGAAGACGAGTGTAGAGCCTTATAATGCTTGCAATATGTTCTTGTGTGAGTTTTGTTGTACCTGTTCATACTTGTGTTTGCTTCAAACAACCTTGCTAGCCCAAACCTTGTACTGAGAGGAAATGCTTCTCGTGCATCCAAACACCTTGAGCCAAACTCCATGCCATTTGTGTCCACCATATCTACCTATTATGTGGTATTTCTTGCCATTCCAAAGTAAATTACTTGAGTGCTACCTTTAAATTTCATTCCTCTACCTTTACAATATATAGCTCATGGGACAAATAGCTTAAAAACTATTGTGGTAATGAATATGTAGTTATGTGTCTTAATTCTTATAAGTTGCTTGTTGAGCGGTAACCATGTTTTCTCGGGACGCCATCAACTTTACCTTTGTTGGATATCATGTGAGATGCTATGCATGTTCGTCTTGTCCGAAGTAAGTGGACTTCATGATCAAATGGTTTGAGTATGCATATGTTAGAGAAGAACATTGGGCCGCTAACTAAAGCCATGTATCATGGTGGAAGTTTTAGTTTGGACATACAACCTCAATATCTTATGAGAATATTAACTATTGTTGAATGCTTAAGCATGAAAAAGAGGAGTCCATTATCTGTTGTCTATGTTGTCCCGGTATGGATGTCTAAGTTGAGAATAATCAAAAGCGAGAAATCCAATGCGTGCTTTCTCCTTAGACACTTGTACAGGCGGCATAGAGGTACCCCTTTGTGACACTTGGTTGAAGCATATGTTATGCGATGAGAATCCGTGTTTCCGAGCTAAGTAGGACAAGGTGCGTGCACTATTAGTACTCTATGCATGAGACATGCAACTTGTAGGAAGTATTATGCATAGCACATATGAATTATTACTACCGTTGACAAAATTGTTTCTATGTTTTCAAAACAAAAGCTCTAGCACAAAAATAGTAATCAATGCTTCCCTCTTGTTATCGCCGAATTTGACCGGATCAGAGGTGGGCCGCGATCAAGATGGGTTTGAAGAATATACATGGAAGAAATACGTGAATCGGCCTTGTGTACCAAGTTTGGGCTAAATTGCCCCTGTATCTGTATTATAGTAGATCGAATCTTAATTTAGAAGTTAGAGTTTTACCCGTGCACGGTTAGGTGCACGCCTCAATTAGAAAGTCCCCTGGACTATAAATATGTATCTAGGGTTTATGGAATAAACAACAACCAACGTTCAACACAAACCAATCTCGGCGCATCGCCAACTCCTTCGTCTCGAGGGTTCCTCCGGTAAGCATCATGCTGCCTAGATCGCATCTCGCGATCTAGGCAGCACAAGCCTCGCCTAGTTGTTCATGCGTTGCTCGTATCGAAGCGCTTTTGATGGCGAGCAACGTAGTTATCGTAGACGCGTTAGGGTTAGCATCGTTCTTAGCATCATATGCTCGCGTAGTGCAACCCTTGCGCGTCTAGCCGTCCTTGTGCCTCATCATGGGTGCAGGGGCGGCACCCCGCTTGGTCTTTATTTAGTAGATCTGATCCGTTATGGTCGATCCTTGATTCATCAAGGATTAGTTTAATATCTGCAATAGTTAGGCCTTACAAAGGGTTGGAGGATCCAAGCGGCATGCGGGGTGTAGTTTGCTGCCCCTAGACAAGGACGTTCCGAGGATCAACCTAGTGTTGGTTTTTAGGCCTTGTCTAGGGCTGGCTTACGTTTACCGTGCGTGAGCGCGAGGCCCAATCGTGAGTAGGATGATCCGATTATGCGGTGAAAACCCTAGATCGTCGTGGATCTCATACGCTTTACATTGATCAAGCAGGACCACCATATATTCGGCCACCTTGGACGAATCATGGGTGAATCGGCTCCCTGAGCCGATTCACAGGACAACCTGAGAGCCGATCGAGGCTCGTATTTAACGTGTATGTGTGTGCCCCGCAGGAAACTAAGCGAGGCATCATCCACACCTTCCTGACCAGGTATAGGTCAGGTGGCACGCCCTTGCGACCCAGCATCGGCGCGCGACCAGGAGGCTTTGCGGGCCGTCGCTCTGAGGGACTGGGGCCAGCCGCAGCCCTAGTCGTTCCCGGCTCTACCGTGTTGGCCAGTCGCTGCCCGCCGGTGGGTTTCTGACGCCAACACATTCTGGCACGCCCGGTGGGACAGCATCTACATCTTCGACATCCACCACATCGCCATCTACATCCGAGATGGCGGAAGAGACTCCGGTCACTTACGAGGACCTCACTGGCGAGCTCAAGAAGAAGCATGACGAGATCAAGGCCTTCCTCGAAGCCGACCTCATCGGCTCTTTCCACAGGACCCGCTCCCATGGCATTAGATGGAAGGGGTTCTCACCTGAAGGCGCGCTTGATGGAGTGGACCTATCCACCCTTTCAGAAGAACGGACCAGAGCTCTGCGCCAGGAAGTTAACTACATGGTAGCTCATTCTGTTTACCGCCATGGCAAGGGCAAAGAGGAGGCCGTTTCAAGCGATCGGCTTCGATATGATGATAAAGGTACGACAATGAAGACGGTATAGAGTCTTATAATGCTTTCAATATGTCTTTTATGTGAGTTTTTCTGTACCGGTTCATACTTGTGTTTGCTTTAAACACCTTGCTAGCCTAAACCTTGTATCGAGAGGGAATAATTCTCATGCATCCAAAATCCTTGAGCCAACCACTATGTCATTTGTGTCCACCATACCTACCTACTACATGGTATTTATCCGCCATTCCAAAGTAAATTGCTTGAGTGCTACCTTTAAAATTCCATCATTCACCTTTGCAATATATAGCTCATGGGACAAATAGCTTAAAAACTATTGTGGTATTGAATATGTACTTATGCACTTTATCTCTTATTAAGTTGCTTGTTGTGCGATAACCATGTTTCGGGGACGCCATCAACTTTTCCTTGTTGAATATCATGTGAGTTGCTATGCATGTCCGTCTTGTCCGAAGTAAGAGAGATCTACCACCTTAATGGTTGGAGCATGCATTTGTTAGAGAAGAACATTGGGCCGCTAACTAAAGCCATGAATCATGGTGGAAGTTTCAGTTTTGGACATATATCCTCAATCTCATATGAGAATAATAATTGTTGCCACATGCTTATGCATTAAAGAGAAGTCCATTATCTGTTGTCCATGTTGTCCCGGTATGGATGTCTAAGTTGAGAATAATCAAAAGCGAGAAATCCAAAATGCGAGCTTTCTCCTTAGACCTTTGTACAGGCGGCATGGAGGTACCCCATTGTGACACTTGGTTGAAACATGTGCATTGCAAAGATCCGGTAGTCCATGCTAATTAGGGCAAGGTGCGGGCACTATTAGTATACTATGCATGAGGCTTGCAACTTGTAAGATATAACTTTCATAACTCATATGCTTTATTACTACCGTTGACAAAATTGTTTCATGTTTTCAAAATAAAAGCTCTAGCACAAATATAGCAATCCATGCTTCCCTCTGCGAAGGGCCTTTCTTCTACTGTTGAGTCAGTTTACCCATTTCCTTCTATCTAAAAAGCAAACACTTGTGTTAACTGTGCATTGATTCCTACATACTTGCATATTGCACTTGTTATATTACTTTATGTTGACAATATCCGAAGATATACACAAGACTGCATTCAGAGTACCAGGTTCAATGGGCTTGTTTGAATATGTAGTCATGACATTTGGACTCGAAGAAACTCGGGGGCAGCTCACCCCGAAGGTCCTCTCCTCCGGAGAGCCGATTTCGTTCAAATCGGCTGGCTCGCATGATAGTGCCCTCGGACATGATCAAGCCCGGGTCCATTCGGCTAATTTGTGTATCCTCGTCTCGTTTCGCCTTGACCGAGACTCGAGGGGCAACCGACTCGGTAAATGTTCTGTTTCTAGAAGCCAATTGGAGTATCATCGGCTGGTCCCGTGTAGCAACCTTCTTCGAGGATGGTGAATTTTGCAGAGGAGTGTCACCAGGTCTCAGAGTCATCAGTCGAAGAAGATGAAGGACAGATTATGAGAGACCAATGCGTTGCTATCGGCTCATTGGGCGTCGGTCCAGCTAACAATCGGCAGTTTCTGCTCTGCCACGACATGACCCGACGAAGGAAAAGCATAATGATTTTGGAAATGTCATTTCCAAAACCAGGGGGGCATGTGTTATCGCCGAATTTGACCGGATCAGAGGTGGGCCGCGATCAAGATGGGTTTGAAGAATATACATGGAAGAAATACGTGAATCGGCCTTGTGTACCAAGTTTGGGCTAAATTGCCCCTGTATCTGTATTATAGTAGATCGAATCTTAATTTAGAAGTTAGAGTTTTACCCGTGCACGGTTAGGTGCACGCCTCAATTAGAAAGTCCCCTGGACTATAAATATGTATCTAGGGTTTATGGAATAAACAACAACCAACGTTCAACACAAACCAATCTCGGCGCATCGCCAACTCCTTCGTCTCGAGGGTTCCTCCGGTAAGCATCATGCTGCCTAGATCGCATCTCGCGATCTAGGCAGCACAAGCCTGCCTAGTTGTTCATGCGTTGCTCGTATCGAAGCGCTTTTGATGGCGAGCAACGTAGTTATCGTAGACGCGTTAGGGTTAGCATCGTTCTTAGCATCATATGCTCGCGTAGTGCAACCCTTGCGCGTCTAGCCGTCCTTGTGCCTCATCATGGGTGCAGGGCGGCACCCGCTTGGTCTTTATTTAGTAGATCTGATCCGTTATGGTCGATCCTTGATTCATCAAGGATTAGTTTAATATCCGCAATAGTTAGGCCTTACAAAGGGTTGGAGGATCCAGCGGCATGCGAGGGTGTAGTTTGCTGCCCCTAGACAGGATGTTCCGAGGATCAACCTAGTGTTGGTTTTTAGGCCTTGTCTAGGGCTGGCTTACGTTTACCGTGCGTGAGCGCGAGGCCCAATCGTGAGTAGGATGATCCGATTATGCGGTGAAAACCCTAGATCGTCGTGGATCTCATACGCTTTACATTGATCAAGCAGGACCACCATATATTCGGCCACCTTGGACGAATCATGGGTGAATCGGCTCCCCGAGCCGATTCACGGGACAACCCGAGAGCCGATCGAGGCTCGTATTTAACGTGTACGTGTGTGCCCTGCAGGAAACTAAGCGAGGCATCATCCACACCTTCCTGACCAGGTATAGGTCAGGTGGCACGCCCTTGCGACCCGAGCATCGGCGCGCGACCAGGAGGCTTTGCGGGCCGTCGCTCTGAGGGACTGGGGCCAGCCGCAGCCCTAGTCGTTCCCGGCTCTACCGTGTTGGCCAGTCGCTGCCCGCCGGTGGGTTTCTGACGCCAACACCTCTGCGAAGGGCCAATCTTTTACTTTATTGTTGAGTCAGTTTACCCACTTCCTTCTATCTTAGAAGCAAACACTTGTGTTAACTGTGTGCGTTGATTCTTACATGTTTACTTATTGCACTCGTTATATTACTCTATGTTGACAAATATCCATGAGATATACATGTTACAAGTTGAAAGCAATTGCTGAAACTTAATCATCCTTTGTGTTGCTTCAATGCATTCTACTATGAATTTATTGCTTATGAGTTAGCTCTTATGCAAGTCTTATTGATACTTGTCTTGAAAGTATTATTCATGAAAAGTTTTGCTATATGATTCATTTGCTTAGTCATTATCTTTGTTAGCAATCTTTTGTTCAGATCACTCCATTCATCTCATATGCTTTACAATAATGTTGATCAAGATTATGTTGGTAGCATGTCACTTCAGAAATTATTTGTGTTATCGTTTACCTACTCGAGGACGAGTAGGAACTAAGCTTGGGGATGCTTGATACGTCGCAAACGTATCTATAATTTCTTATGTTCCATGCTACTTTTATTACAATACTTGAGTGTTTTACACATACTTTACAGCGTTATTTTACATTTTCCGGCACTAACCTATTAACAAGATGCCGAAGCGCCAGTTGCTGTTTTTCTGCTGTTTTTGGTTTCCGAAATCCTAGTAAGGAAATATTCTCGGAATTGGACGAAATCAACGCCCAGGGTCCTATTTTTGCACGAAGCTTCCAGAAGTCCGAAGAGGAGACGAAGTGGGGCCACGAGGTGGCCAGACACCAGGGCGGCGCGGCCTGGGCCTGGGCCGCGCGGCCCTGTGGTGTCGGCGCCTCGTGACGCCCTTAGACCTACCCTTCCGCCTACTTAAAGCCTCCGTAGCGAAACCCCCTGTACCGAGAGCCACGATACGGAAAACATTACCGAGAGGCCGCCGCCGCCAATCCCATCTCGGGGGATTCAGGAGATCGCCTCCGGCACCCTGCCGGAGAGGGGAATCATCACCGGAGGGGCTCTACATCATCATGCCCGCCTCCGGATTGATGCGTGAGTAGTTCATCCTTGGACTATGGGTCCATAGCAGTAGCTAGATGGTTGTCTTCTCCGCTTGTGATTTCATTGTATTAGATCTTGTGAGCTGTCTAACATGATCAAGATCATCTATTTGTAATGCTACATGTTGTGTTTGGTGAGATCCGATGAATAGAGAATACTATGTTAAGTTGATTATCAATCTATCATGTGTTGTTTATGTTGTTGCATGCTCTCCGTTGCTAGTAGAGGCTCTGGCCAAGTTGATACTTGTAACTCCAAGAGGGAGTAATTATGCTCGATAGTGGGTTCATGCCTCCATTAAATCTGGGACAGTGACGTAAAGTTCTAAGGTTGTGGATGTGCTGTTGCTACTAGGAATAAAACATTGATGCTTTGTCTAAGGATATTTGTGTTGATTACATTACGCACCATACTTAATGCAATTATCTGTTGTTCGCAACTTAATACTGGAAGGGGTTCGGATGATAACTCCGAAGGTGGATTATTTAGGCATAGATGCATGCTCGGATAGCGGTCTATATACTTTGTCGTAATGCCCTGATTAAATCACATAGTAATCATCGTTGATATGTATTGAATCTTTATTTGTCAATTGCTCGCCTGTAATTTGTTCACCCAGCATGTTAGTTATCTTATTGGAGAGACACCACTAGTGAACTGTGGACCCCGGTCCATTCTTTTACATCTGAATACATTCTACTGCTTTTACTGTTCTTTGCAAACAAACACCATCTTCCACTCGATACGCTTAATCCTTTGTTTTCAGCAAGCCGGTGAGATTGACAACCTCACTGTTATGTTGGGACAAAGTACTTTGATTGTGTTGTGCAGGTTCCACGTTGGCGCCGGTTTCATTGGTGTTGCGCCGCACTACATTCCTCCACCAACTACCTTCACGTGCTTCTTGGCTCCTACTGGTTCGATAACCTTGGTTTCCTTCTGAGGGAAAACTTGTCACTGTGCGCATCATACCTTCCTCTTGGGGTTCCCAACGGACGTGTACATCTACGCGCATCAAGACCGTTTTCTGGCGCCGTTGCCGGGGATCTGAAGAGAAGTTACACCACAAAGATTTCTATCTCCCACGTCAACTCTACGCCAGCAAGGCGCCTTCGTGGCGCTCGGTGTGTGGTGTGACTACCACATCTTGGGGTGAGGCCTTTGTGGCGTTGGTGTGCATCGAGCAACCACACCTCAAGGTGAGGTCATTTGTGGCGTTCGGGAGCATTAAGCCACCGCCCCTCTCCAACGGAGATTAGTACTCGCAAGAGTGTGAACTTCGGGATAAATCATCGTCTCCCGCATGCCTCGGTTATCTCTATACCCGAGCTCTTTACTTATGCACTTTACTTTGTGATAGCTATCGTGCTTGAAGTTATATATCTTGTTATCACATATTTGCTTATATTTCTTAGCATAAGTTGTTGTGCACATACGTGAACCATAGTTTATAGGCTTTGGGCTTGACAAAGTAAACACTAGTTTTATTCCGCATTTGTTAAGCCCATCTCGTAAAAGTTTTAAACCGGCTATTCACCCCCTCTAGGCGACATATATGTGTCCTTTCATTCTCCTCTTATGACTTCACCATTGAAACAAAAAGACGTGTCCCATAATTGCAATAGGTAGTAAAGCTTCACGTCGATACCTCCCGAAACCAAACAGTCGGAAAAAACATAGGAATGCACGACTAAATCCCATCCAATCAAGCAATCTCCAGGCATGAGTTGCCCAAGGGAGTTCGCTAGCGGACCCTTCCGGAACTTGAAACTCTCACCAGATCAAGGAGAACAAGCATCCATTAGATCTTCATCTTGACGCGAGAGGAACCCTAGAACAA
Source organism: Lolium rigidum (assembly GCF_022539505.1). Taxonomy (NCBI): domain Eukaryota; kingdom Viridiplantae; phylum Streptophyta; class Magnoliopsida; order Poales; family Poaceae; genus Lolium; species Lolium rigidum. The sequence continues at coordinate 49,515,403 of NC_061511.1, read as the reverse complement.
CCACCTATATTCGTTGATACGGATGAATAGCCCCCACACCACCATCCGCCGCCTAGCGATGACACAAGAGGTTCAGAACCTCCACCGCGGTAGGAAACGACATGCGCACCAGCGACATATGAGCAACGCGGTGCCCACCATCACTACACAGAAGCTATCACCCCTGGGGCCGACGAGCTACGTGTCTTGAGACCTAGATCAAGCCAGCATGCTTCCCAGATTGGGCTCGCCCGACCGGTCACCGATGATCAGCGCGCGCGCATATCGTTGCCTGCCCAACCCACGCATATCCACGACATATCCACGGTCCAGGCCACCGCATACCGTTGCCTTCCCAACGCACGCATACGTCGCTGAGAGCGCCACCACCATGCACCCACGAAGCTTCACCTCCGTGCGAAGAGGATCCACCTGATGCGCCTCCTAGCCCTCCTCCTTTGGCGACCGGTGCCACCTTCACCGCCAGCGTTGGCGGTGGCAGCTGCTAGGGGTGACACGGGAGGGAGGTCTTGTGTTGGGGCGGTTGCCCTCCTTACCCACCGCCACGCGGTCGACACGGGAGGAGGGAGCGGTGGGCAAATAAGTGATTAGAGGAGGGATGAATAGGAGATACACAAATTCTAGGATTTTTTTCAATTTTATGGCGGTGCTTGTAAAGTAAAGGTAATAACTTGAAAGTAGAAGTGAACCTATACAATTCGATGCAGACAGAGATAAGAAAACAACAAGTAAAAGCGGAACGAGGTAAAGTTAACGAGAGAACCGGAGTCGGTGGAGAAGGCGCGCGAGATGTTTCCCGTAGTTCCTTCCCAAGAGAAGTATGTCTACATTGAGGGGTTGTGGCACCACAAAGGTGCCAATCACCATAAAGGCATCATCCTATTACTCGGTGAGCACACCGCAAAGGCGTATCCACATATCCACTAAGTAAGGCCGGTCGAGACGGCTAACCTTCACAAAAGGTTGTGGCACAACTCCAGAAAAAAGTGGAGGCTCCCAATACTATCAAGAGATAGCATGAACCAAATCTAGCAAATAGATGAACTCCATACAACGATCCCCACAAGACGAGATCTTGGGTTTCCAAATCCACAGAAGGTTGGAGGTTTTCGATTTTCTTGAGTAGATAGGTAGATCAGACCCTCCTCATTTGATTCTCAAAGTTTTGCTAGAAAGCATTTTGCATAGGGGTGAGAATGGCACAAAGTTCCAGAACGCCATGACGTGCTAAGGTGGAGTTGCCGCGAAGATCCGTACCACCCACTTTCGGAAATGCTGAACTTACGGAATTGATCTTACTGATGATCCTTACGAGCAGGCGTGGAGAATACTGATTTGTGTAATTCCCCTGACCCTCTGTGATTGTGGATCGTGACCCATCCGGCTGATAGCCACCTCTGCCCGTAACAACAATTACATAGAAATCATTCCGTAGATGTAGCATTACTGACCCACGTTATGGGCATCCACGCATCCTCATCAAATAGGGCCCTAGGAAGCGGCACGGAGATTTAGAGAATGGGAAGAGGTGGCGGTTGGGGTCCTCGAGTAGAAGACTCACGAGGGCCTTTTTTCGTTCAAAGTATTCTAAACATGTAATGATAGTTTTGCAGTTGTAGTGATGGTAGAAAATGAAATGGTTTCTACTTTCAAAGACCATATTCGATTCCATTGTTCAAACATATCCTGGGGAAGTATCAATCTTCCCTCAATAGTGGACCGAACGGTACTGTTAGGAACTATTCAAGTCTAACCTCATGCCTATGTTATGGCAGTTCACTGACCCGAATTGTTAAACAAAAGTAAGTTGGCCTTATATATAGAAGATAGGCCCATTTGCAAAATAAAATCACTGACTCCTTACAAGCTCACCCGGTTGGAGCTCCCCCGATGACTTGACTGCAATGTAAGTGAACTTTGAGTTAGTCAACTGTTGCATTGATTCTATTCTTAGCCGAGGACGCATAGAGAGAGCTGCCAAAAATCAGCGAGGGCGAGTGATGTAATCGTGAACAAAGAAAATTATCTCCAGTGGTTTAAATGGCTATGAATTACTTGGATAGTACATGTTTGCAGTACGAATACACAAATATTTTGTTTTTACCAACCAATTGCATAGTAGGTACGCTTTTGGAGAAGTCCCATTCGATTGAACATATTAGTTAGATGCGTATCCATCCTCTGTATTGTATTAAGCCATATCGGTAGTTCAGAAAAAAAAGTATAACTCAACATGCTAGGGACTTTGTTAAATCTTTCTTTTGTCAGGCAGAGGTACGGCAATATTGGCTCCGAGCAACAGTTCAGCGTAGAGATTCTAACGAAGATAAGAATGTATCCAATCACCTAAGAAGCCTCCCCTCAAAAGGAAAAAAATCACCTAAGAAGTTGTGCCCATGACAACGATCTAACCAAATGCATGGTCGTCATATAAATGCATTAGGCCTTGACCTGGAGCAACATGTCAGGGCAGCCCGCTCCTAGAAAAGATTTGATCACTTCGGCCCAATGGAACCTAGCTTTCTCTAACTCCTTCGCCAAACTCATTTCCTGCGCTAGTCTTGTATCATTTTCGAACATCATTCCGAAATTTATCTTTACTAGGGATGACGGGGCCACAGCATGCGCTATTACTTGGTACGGCAGTCTACTTATAAGTTATCCTCGAGCTTACGTGTTCTTGATTACTCTTCCCGATTTTGTCTTCGCCCATCTATCTATGTCTTGCTGTGGAGACTAATCGAAGTTGCCGTCATGAAAATTGCAGATTTTTGGCACGGCCGTTATCAAATATGACCAAATACGATGACTTTCTCCCTCTTGAGGACAATTTAGCTGACATGCTTACCCTCAAGGACGGTACATCGTCTACCTCTCTATTTTATTGAAGGGAATTCCTCTCCCTATCTGTATCTGACGTACTAGGAAGCATAGGCGCGTCGGCCCGCCGCGCCCGTAGATGTATGCTAGCCTTTGCTAACAATTTAGCATGTATATGGTAAATAGCTTTATATTGTAACTGGGAGGCGGAAGTTTGTGGCATCGATAGTGGTGACACAAAATAGAAGATAGTTCTTGTAGACAGAACAGAGCAAAATAATTTAACTCGGTTCGCACTGATAAAAAAATTAGTATACATTCCAGTTATCATTGCAGATATGGATATCTATTATTCAGTACAAATGTAAAAGTTATACAACACCATATGGATGGACTATTATATATGTTTTCTTTTGTTTTCTTAAAGATAACATGAGTAGATGCAAACAAACGGTAGTGCACATTCCAAAGAAAAAAAAAATATAGCATATTTGCTTATAGGCATGCAGCTTAATGTGTACCAAGCCACGAAGAGCGCAACATATATGAACCTACTACAAAAAAAGTATGCATTGTTTGCAACTGTTATCTTTCATATGGCTACATAAATGCCCTACGTCCACGAAGAATTAACAGGCCAATATTAGTTGATAGCAAGGGTATTACTATTGATTCCATTGTTTTCCTCTGGTCTCAAAGGGCATTGCCATTTTCCACATCCTGCATGAAGGCGGTTACATTTCAAAAAATGATTTCGTATGGACAAAGGGCATAACTGAAATTTTGAAAGAAACCCAACATGAACATAGCTGAAACATATACTACGTACCAAATACAACTGACTCCCACTGCAAGAGAACAATTCGCATAAAATAGGAGAGAAAAAAAGTAAGCCAAACATTTCCATGGTAGGTGGACTGCCTATGTTATTGCTAATGTGCAAAGATGAATATTTTTGTTTTCAGCGGTAGTAGTGTAACAGTGGTCATATTGACTTCTCTTACTAATGACTATTTTGAAAGGGATTAGAAAACCGAAATGTTGAGTCCTAAGATCAGATAAAGGGTACATTCAACATAACTCGTTGAACATTAAATTCAATTAAGGAAATTGGACAGTAATGATGTATTGTATTTATTTAAGGAGACCTGGACCAGAGCACAAACACATATAAGTTCTCAAAATCAAAATTACAGGGCCTGATATTCAGTCATTTGCTTCTTTATAGTCGTTGTGTAAACCAGAAGTTGCGCATCCTTTCATATTTATAGAGTAAGCAGGGAGATACAACAAAAGGTAAGAGAATTTAACAACAAACCAAAGAACATATTCATACTACTCATATGAATCTGGTATAAATACAACTATGGGGCAATAGTACCAGCAAGAGAAGTTAAGAAAATAACTGTCAAGAGATCTAACCTCAGTAACCAAGATATGTACGTCAATTATAGTGCAATAGCAACAAAAAATAGGCAAACGCTTGTGGTACCTGCTAAGCCACCTCACTTTCACCTGCCTTCAAAACCTCGACAACAATATCATCGAAAGTTGCAAGGAGATGGATAGAATGAAATAAAAAAATAAACATGATATGTCATGCTCAGTCTACAGTCGCGAATATTGGCATTCAAGCTACTGGTAAATCATGATATATTGACACATAAATAATTTCACTGGATAGGCTCTAAATTGTTGATGGATAGCTACATTTTAAGTACCCTTTGTTAGAATAGAGAAAAATGAGATATAACAATACGGAACGTCAACTCACTGTTTTCGATATCTTCGTACATACATAAACTAATGAATCATCTAGAACTGTCACTGTTCACTTACTTGGCCATTGTGTTTATCTTGACAGACAATAGTGGCTATCCATAGATGTGCATTAGACCAATTGCTCCACTGACACACAATCCATAGATAGCCCAATGAGGCGGTGAAGAGGGTTTCTAAGATTCTAGTCATGACTCGGATGGTGGTGAAGGCATCAGATGACGATTTTGTTCTAGCCATTAAGTGAACCTAGAAGATTCAAGTCTTCGTGACCCCTTGCCTGCAAGAGTTTCATCCAGGTGTTAGTTCACATGGCTCTGCAATAGAGTATATGATTATGAGATACCAATTAAAGCAGTAACAAATCAATTAACACGTGACTCTGTTATAAACCAGAACAATGAATAATCAGTTAACTTGTTTTCCAATATGATCATTAGAAGTACTTCTCTACACTCTATCATTAAAAAGGTATCTGTTCATAGAGTTCTATAATAGCGGTGAAACATATTACCGAAAAAACAATAAGGTTTAATCGGTAAATACCACACCTGCTCTAAAAATGTAAAATCTCCGGTAGGCATTCCTAAGAAGTGAGCGCATATCATTACCTTGCGTGCAACATTAAACTTGAGCAACACGCTTGTTCTTCAACTGATATGCATCGCCTTGGAACCATGGAAAGAGCTGAACATGATCTAAGAAATAATAGCAAAACAAACCATGGAGTTCTCTGGAAGAAAACAATGCTTTAGTTGATTGTTGTTCTGATCAGCTGAAGACACAATGAGCTCTCGTATATTCTCAACTTAGGAGTGGCGTCATGAGTGGTGTCGGTGAACCGATCACACTAAATTAGAGGCAAAAATAAGTTGCCATTTTCTTGCAGCAATTAGTGTTAACAGCAAGACAACCTGAAAATAGAACAATCTATTAGCACTCACAGGGTTTGGATTTGTTTATGTTATTCAATGAATTATTCTGCCACCCAAGCAAATGAAAGCGAAAGAATGAAAAAAAATGAGATAACGGAAACCAAAACCACGAAATGTGTGTGTACTCCCCCTCAAGCTCCCATATAATCTAGCGATACATCCTCCATATTAGGAAAATCACTATAACAGGCCCTTTTTGCTAGCCCAAAATCATGGAAACTTCTTAAAGGTGTAATTTCTGTAGAAATTAGCAACCAATTTGAAAGTTCCAGACATGCTTGGTTTCAGGAAAATCCATCTAATTATGCCTGCACAAATTATAGATCTTATAGCTAAGAGCAACCATCTGATTTCAGCTACGACACAGAAATTTCTTTTATGGAATCAGAGATATGTCGTCTAAATAATACTTGATATTAGAACACACCTCCTGCTTCTCTTTGGCTAGGTTCGGAAGTAGTATTCAAAGCCAGCCAGTAGCTTTGTATTTTTGAACATCCAGAAGCTGTTGAGGAGACGACGGAATAATTTGCATACATCTTGCTTGCCAAGATCTCTAAATTAGCATCGCAACACTATAAATCTCAGCTGTGATTTTCCATCACCTCCAGCCTCTAAATTCATGCACCTTGAAGTTTTTGGAAGCAATATTTGTCATAAATATTCGTAATTAGTATTGAAATCAAATATGTTTGATGTTCACGGTGTTTACCTGCTGATGGCTATGAACATTTGATCTACATGAACTTGGTGGCAGTAGATGATCTTGGAAGTGTTATTTCCTAATTAATTTACTGATGTTGAAGCCCGTAGTCCCCTTTTTGGTAGAGTACTTAAATTTCATAACCATGCTGCAGCTATTAGGCTATACGTTCATAGCTGACAATGCATACCATCCAAACTGCCGACTCTCAGTACACTGCAATGCAAATGTAGAGTGACAGGTCAGGTATACTCTATTACTTGTCAAAGAACATGCAAGAGGCAAAAACTTAACGTTCAAACATATCATGTCCAGTGGCAGATGAACAGTAAAGCGCAGATTTCAGAAAGAAAAGTGCAATACACCGCCTAGTTGTAACTTGTAACTATATACTTGGAAATAACAAAATACCATATACTACTTGCTAGAACCTGGCTTCTGCAAGAACAACCATTTAATTGGGCGACCTCCACATTGACTAAAATGTATGGATAAGTAAATCGAACGGAAGCATTAAGACCATACACACACATATGAGGAAAGAGAGAGAGAGAGAGAGGTTACAGCTCGTGGAGGTACCTGTCGCTGTGGACGGCGACTGTCTAGTGCCACCAATCCACCACATGGAACCTGCACCAATCGCTGACGGAAAGCATCACAACCACCAGGTAAGGGCGAACCAACCCGTGAGCATGAACTCCGCTGCTCCCCCGCCGTGCTCTCCTGCAGCCGCTCCATGGTGGACATCAAGCGCGACATCAGGGACCTCCATCCGCGTCGGGTCCTGTCCCATCTCCATCACCGGCGCAGTCGAATCCCCAAGCGTCCGCCCAGGAGATTTGATGGTGCAGTTGTCCAGGAGGCCCGTCGAGAACGGCACGTCTTGAGGGATCCGCCATTGAGCAGCTCGCCATCGTCGTCATGAAACGGCACACCCTCACAGGTGCACGCCATGGTGAGGATATCCTCGAGGAGGCCGACCACGGGGCGTAGCGAACCAGCGCACGGTCGAGGAGCTTCTCGATGAACTCGATGGGGATTTGGCCCGTCCGCCAAGGAGCAGCATGGCTTCCTGCTGAGAGGAGGGTGCCTCAATTTTGATGGAGTGTGCCATAGAAGGCACGGCGGAGTACCTGGTTGAGAGAGGGGCGGAGATCAGGAGGAGTGTCAAGGAGAAAGCCAATCAACCAAGGATGCTCCGTCTCCAAGTTCCAAATCGAGAGAGGGGGAGGAGAAGGCGGCGGCGACCTCCCGTGATGGCGGCAGCGATGACGGACGGTGGCGTGGAGCTGCAATGGCATCTCGGGGGGACCTGGAGAAGAAGCTGGGCACACCGAAGGAAAATCTCTATCGAGAAAAATATATGGATGCAAAATGCATGGATGGGAGGGAGTACATCAATAAGCACAATTTCTGTTGTCCAAGTTCCTATAGTTACCTGCCTGCAAAGTGTACTTTTTATCAGTTCCATGTGCCAACATGGATTATGTATATATGAACAGTATATATTAACATCCTTGCCCTTTCTTGGCGAGTTGCTTCTATATATGGATGCAAAATGTTTCTTTTTTTTTCCTTCTCTATGAGTGCATTGTATTATACTACTGTATCTTTCAAGACTGGGGGGAAAGCCTAGAACTTTGATTAATTTGGATTGAAGGGAATAAACTTGAAGAAATAAAGTAAATAAAAACCATACTTCAGGTTCCCTCTCTTGGTGGTGAGCGGCTGAACGTGAACTGTGTCTTGGTGGGACCCACATTTTGTTTAACTTTGCATAGTATATAAAATCAGAAATAACAATTTGCAATTCATGTGTAACAAATAAAAAATTCAAAAGTCATAAACAAAATACTCGGAAACATGTTGGAATCAAGAGTCCGGCCCTCGGATTTCTCAAGGTTTTTATAGATGTTTAAGCGGATGACTTAACTTTCCCCATGTTAGAACCAACGGTGAATCGTAAACTTATATTTGAGTTGTTTTCACTAAAGATGTTTCAGAATGGTTCTGTACCTCCACTTCTTAGTGGGAACTAGATTTTTTTACCACTTACAGTATGGCAGAAAAAAAAAAGGTAAAACACTGATAAATTACTTGGCAACAAGTCTTCTAAAAACGGAAACTTCATTCAACACGTTGTAAAATAGTGCTCCCTCCCCGGCACTTTTTACTACAAAGTGTACTTTAATTAAACTCTAATTATATTCCTTAATAGTGGGCTGTCGACCAAGACACCTTCACAGACACCACAGCACCATTACGAAAGTAATATACTTTTTCCTCGGTGCCATGAATAGCTGCTTCAAATGAGATTGGCATATTCCCCTCCATAAAATCGATAAACAGTGTATCATCCATCTGCACAGCCGCTACAAAATACTGTGTGAATTTCCCGGTCGAGGAGACGAAGCTATCACACTCGCATTGTTCGCAGTCTATGAAAGCATACAGATTCTTCCAAATGGCAGTGAACCCGCACATCTTTATATCAAACCCATCTCCGGGCACTTCCAAGAAGTTCATATGAATGGTTGCCTCGACGCTTCTCCGAAACATGATCAGATCAAAAACAATAGCACCATGTTCACCTTCCAGCACGCTTCTAGAGAGCACGTCGAAAGTAGCCCGTCCCTCGATTAGGTCAAAACACCCGTCAACTAAAATTTTGTCATCTGCATCACCCGACAATGCCTTTGTTCTGATATCGACTTCAACAAGGCAGTCAAATTGCATGGACATGCCTCTTTTCGGGCTCAAAAGTCGCAGATAATCGCTAGCCTGAAACTTATTTGATTCCAGAGTTAGCACTCAACATACCAACATTTATTGATAGAACTTCTTCATCCAGCATTTAAGGCAAAATTACCTACATGACACTACATATGTATATGTGGTATTCATCATGGAAAAGAGCAAGCTCATTAGTTCAAAACCATAAACGAGGTAACGAGATGTCCATCCTGCCACTAATCCTTCTCCTGACCCCAACTTCTCTATCTCTTAAAATTAATATCAGTCAGTGTGGTGTCCAGCAACAAATGACCACAATTCGTTTTTGAATCCCATGATGTAGTGTAATGGTGGGGTGACTGAGCAACTTAGACAGAAAGGTTGTGTCATATAGCTGCCTTGATATAAACACAGCTTAACAGTTGCAGACAAATGCTTGAAGAGCATAGAAAGTACGTACTTACCGAATTGATGGTGAGCGGGTCATCTCGGGATCGGTTGAAAAGATAAATGCGGCGATAATCCTCGGAGTCTCGGACCGCGATGCAACCGTACACCTCGGTTGGACCAGGGTAATCTGCCAGCTGCACCCTGGTAGAGAAGATTTGGAGCATAGGGCACGGCTTGTGAAAGCACCGTTGCTGCCCAACTGTGGATTGGTCACAACATTGAGTATACCTCATAGGCGGCAAACAAGCTATTAATTCAAAGGAAATGAGCAGCACGATTAGTATAACAAGCATGTAGACAGAAGCATATTAAAACGTAGCGAACTTACTCTCGGAGAGTTGGTTCATTTGGTAAGTCTGGTGCCAGTAAAGGTCACCCACATGTCTTCGATGTCTAGACGACTCAGGGAGCACGCTGATGTTGGGCCAGTCGCGGGGTTTGGGTGGAACACCTAAGGCATCTCTCATCAAGTTTAACCTCTTGGCAGGTTCAACGTTGCAGACACTTTGAACAAATCGTAGCACTGATATGAATATTAGATTAGTTAACGAGTTGAGCATGTACAGGCTGATAGTACTTGTTGTTGTTAGAAGATGAGAAAAGTAAAATAGATATGAGTTTGAGAGAATTCGTACCATCAGAGGGGTCTAGGGGGGTGTCCTCCAGATCACCGTCTTCCCCCTCTTCCTCTTCCTTGTCCTCCTCGTGAGAGAGAGCCAGCTCAGACATAGCTCGAGGAATTCGTAGATCGGTCGAACTTGCGCTAGGAAATTACTTGGATTTGCAAAAACAATTATGGCTTCTGCAAAGAATCGATTTGTTTTAGAGGAAACACGAAATATCTCTACGAACAGATGGATCGAGAAGTCGTCGCCTGGATCGGTGTCTCCACCGCCGTCTCCGTCTCCGTCGCGTCGGCTCAGCAGTTGAAGAAAATCTAGAATAGCAGCGACTCTGGATTAGATCTTGGGAGCAACCCGGTCAGACTGAATCGGTTGCGCTAGGATCAGCAGAATCTTGATCGACTTGCCAGGGCGCAACTATGTGATATGGAAATCACGGATAGGGGGGCAAATTGATCGGAGATCCGTACGTAGCTCGGACAGAACAACCGGATCAATCTGGGCGCGACAGGGGAGCGTCGGCCGGGAGTTTGGCGCCACCGTAGCTAGGACTCGGGCCACTCAGCGCGTGGCCGGAGGAGCCCGATGGCCGCCGCACTCTGCCCAGCGGCAGGCGGGGAGAGGGGCGGAGGCGCGGGAGGACGCCAACCGGTGAGCAGGCGGCTGCGGAGTGTGAAAGCGACGGCGACGGCGACGGCGACGGGGGGCGGAGCCTCGCCGGATTGGGCGAGGGCGGGGCGAAAGGGAGCAGTCGGAGGACCGGGACAGAGAAAGCTCAAGGCCACGTTTGGTAGCCTGGCTGCAATCTTTGGGCCGTTTGGTTTTCTCAGCTTCCCGCGTCGTTGTTGCACTTGGAAGACATACGAATCGGATTTTCCCAGCAAGCTACTCACAACTCGCACGAAGCTGATGCAAAAGCGAATCTTTCGCTGCACGAGCAGAGATAGGAAGGGAGATGGCGCGAGCTGTGGCGCGCAGCGGTGATGGGGGCGGGAAGGATTTCATCACCTCCTGGCGCGCCCCCTTCTCTATTCCTACCACCTCCCTCACCACCAGTTCGAATCCTCCACTCCCCACCCCCAGTTTCATGGTCCATCTCCCGTCGGCAGGAAGGTAATCGGCGCACAGATCTCCAGTCGGCGACTGCATCTCGGCTTCATCTTCTTTCTCCTGCAACACTTCTTCACTTTCGGTGATGACTGTAAGGAATCCCTCGCCCCGGTTGCTCGGTTATGGTTAGATCTTGTTTAGGAGTTGTCAGATCTGCCTAGGGTTTGATATTTGTGGTAGGGTTAGTCCTAAATATGGCGATTTATCATGATGTTGGTAGGGTTTGTGTTGGCCACTTTTTCCATACTTGTTTGTCCCAAATGGGCCGATTTAGCATGATCTTGCTAGGGTTTTGTGATGCCCACATTTGATGTGTATTGCTTGTCTGATTTAGCAGGATGTTCATCTTGTTTCTATTATACACATTAGCCATAACTTTGTTACCAAGTAGTTTCACCTTCTCTGTACTACGATATGTTTAGGACTCCTTCATTGATGACTTTAACCAAGCCCTTGTTTGCATTGGAGACTTCCAGATCTCGTCGCAAGTTGCGGCTTCACAACCCAATATGCTGAATTATTTAGCTGCGGGAAAATCCAATTAGATATTTGGGAATTCCGATTCATTATCCGAGACTTTCTAGAGTCGATTGGAAAATGGTGGAGGAATGATTAAAAGTTAGATTAAGTAGCTAGAAAGGCAGATTACTGTGCCAAATAGGAAGATTAGTCTTTATCAATTCAGTACTAAGTAATATGTTGTTGTACATGAGGTTCCAACTTTCTAGAGGAGTCTTAAAACCATTGGATTACTTCCGATCAAGATTCTTCTGACAAGGGGATAGTGAGAAGCGTAAATACCGATAGGAAAAATGGAGCTTGCCACCCCAAAGATCAAAGATGTAATAACCCATAACATAGGAACAACGAAGGGTAGATTTAAAATTGGGATGCGCATTTTATTGCAAAACGAGGGAAATTTTCGCGCCTTATTGCATAAAAACCTAAGAGGGATCGAGGTTCTCTCTCATTGCAATTAGGGTTAGGCAATGTGAGGTTAAGAATTTTGACATGATCTCTTTTGTAACTTGTTGATTTTGGGAGATGATTTGAATTGACAATTCATATTTGGATTAAAAAAAAGTAATAGATAAACAAGAATATAAATGAATGATGAATTCATAGTTCAAATCACATCATAATTCAAATCATATCATATATATTTACATAATTCAAATCACAATATTTATACACAAATAATTCATAAGTAAATGATACATTTACAAATAAGCTCATAAGGAATACTTGAGCTTTATTGATCATACACACACATACATTGTCTTTACAATATTCATCATACAAGAATTGGATGAATAATAAATAAAATAAAAATAAGATTATAAGAATTTAATCATATACTAAAACCTAAACTAAATGTCTTGAAAAGGAATTGTCCTTGGATCATCTTGAGCATTCCAACCTGCAAATAAGAAAAGAACTAGGCAGGGTGTTAAAACCAAGTGTCCAGGACACTTGTCAATTTCCAAAACTTGGCCAGAACCAAGATAGGCACCAGCAGACCAAACCTGAGCCAATGATGGGCTCAAGTTTCATCAAAGGAACACATAGCTCACATAGCTGATGTGCACCCAACAGCAAGCCAAGACTATGTCTTAGTCACCAAGCCTTGACAGGCTTGTGTGTCACAGCCAGAGAAGAACCATCTGATGGTATAAAAGGAGTAGAACCACCAGAAACAACTCACCAGTCGACCAGATAAACATTCACCCAGCACAAGCAATGAACAGTGCATAGTTCATCCCTGTTCTTGCTCAAGAAAAGCAAAACCAACCACTAAAACCATCTATTCATCCAAATCAACCAACCAAAACCCAACAGAGGCATGGGAACTTACGCAAGATCATCAGGAGCTAGGAGGAGCAGGACAAGTAACTAGAAACATCAAGCAACAGCTCAACAGTAGCTGAGCATAACCATCTAGGAGCTGGAACAAGGTATAGCAAGTACCTGGAGAAGATCCAGTGGATCCAATCCATATTATTGCATGACACAAGGCATGAGATGAGCAGATGCTCATGGGGTTGTCATCACTTGGTGTTGACCAAGGATCACTGGCAGAATTGGAGCAGTTAGTAGCCCTAGATCATCTAGATACTATTCCAGTGCAAATAAACAAGCATAGATGCACAGATAGCACCAGTAGAGGATCTACAGGTACTAGAAGCTACCAAGAACTACCTAGTGAGATCCTAGCCAAGCAAACCATCAGTTAACCCTATATTTATTCACAGGAAAGCAGAGTGGCATTCATATCATGTATGATACCGTGCAAGCAGAGATGAGTAGCCAACAAGAACTAGGCAAGCTGTGTGAGCAACCAAGCAGTAACAAAGCTATTGTGGTCACATCAACCACTAATCCATCCATTTAAGCCAAAACTATAAGTCATCATCATCCAGAAATGGATTCAGACTTCATATAACTCCAAATTGATCATGGAGATATCAAATCATGCACAACAATGTATTTAATCAACACTGCATAAGCAGTTCATCCATAAATAATCCACCCAAGCACACATACAAAGTAATCCATGCATGAACAATGCAATAGTATCACTGATAGGCAACAGCAGCACACACACTTGAACAACATCAGCTAGAGCAAGCACATGTCACATCAGTAGCTAGTAAGCCACTTACATAGCCAAGGATTAAACCAGTAGCTAGCCACTAGCATCTGATTGAGCAAATGGATCAATTAGATCAAGCCCTAGGCATAGCAGAGCATCACAAGCATGCAGTGATCCAAGAATTGGATCAACTGAATCATACACAAGACATAGGTGAGCATCACTGACACCACAAGTGTCAGCAGTGCTAACCAGGGTCAACAGCAAGACCATTAGCAAGCAATGGCATAGCATAGAAGTCTCACTGGACAGAATAGGATGAACAAGTACCTGTAAGCAGATGAACAAGGACTAGTAAGCCATTAAACAGCACATGGACATGAACCAATAGGATAAGCCTAGGGCAGGGAACCAGCAAGAACTACTTAGGCAATAGCATAGCAACAGTAAGCAAGGATAGGCTAGATCAGGGCATCAGTAGACTTAGGCAGCAAGCACAGCAGCACCGCATCGGCATCATACACATAGGGAGCAATATGCACAGCTCGAGTAGAAGAGGAGGATGGAGTAGAGGAGGTAGCAGAAGCAGAGGAGGAGGTTACCTGGCAAAGATCATGGAGGCAATCATGGCGGCACGGTGGCATGGCCGGCCACGACGGCACCAAACCGCGGCCAGGCCAGTGCCAGACCACACACCGCCAGTGTGGGAGGCGACGACCGCCCATGTGATGCAGATCGACGGAGATCGCAGAGGAGGAAGAAGGAGTCAGATCGACGCAGATGAGAAGGTGCGCCATCGCGCGCTGTGTCTATTGAGACCCACAGCGAGCCCTAGCACCGCCAGAGTTGGCCGGAGCAAGGTGGCGGCCATGGCGGCGGCGACATCGCCTCGGTGTTGCGGGAGGGCTAGGGTTTGCGAGCGAGTGAGAGAGAGAGAGGCGAGTGAGGGTGGGCCGACGTGTTCGGTTCCCACCAAACCGTTTTGGGCAGGCCTAGGTGGCTGGCCAAACGGGCTGCCTTAATGGTCTGGCCCAATTGGGCCAGAGGGGCATTTTAGTCTTTTTTTTAAATAACCTGTGAATTCTACCAAATTCTAAATAATGAAAAAATACCTCTAAAAATCCAAGAAAATGGGATCGATGAACTAAAATTATTCTTAGCAAGAATAAAATAAGAAATAGAATTTACAACAAAAGTTCAAATTTTGAAATTTTTGAATTTAATAATGAACTTAGAATTTTAAATTTGCAATTTTCCTTGGATTTAAAAATCAAGGAAATTCCAAATGGATTCAAATATTTGTTATTAAAATGTTTTCAAAATAAATTCTATTATTCCAAGTCTTTTCTTTTAAAGATTTAAGATTTTCCAAAAAGGAAATATCTCAATATTCCAAATTTCCTTTTATTTCCAAAAAAGGAAAACTTTATTATTTCAAATCCTTTATTTGAAATAAATATTTTCCAAAGGAAAACTTCTATTACTCTTAAATCCTTTTCTTTTTAGAAAAGAAAACAATGTTAAAGGATTTAAAGAATTTATAAATTACTGCCAAAAGCACAAATACTTAACTCAACCCTAAAATCTTAAATCTGGGGTAAGGGTTTCAACATGAAATAATACACCCATGCATGCATCATTTGGATTTTATAACATTGTCCTTAATGGACAATGATGCTTCTTTACAGAACCCGAGGTCCAGGTTCCATCCAACACATCGAACTGCACTATCTCGCAGTCACCAGGCAAGTTAACGCTTGCTCATGTCATCTTGATTATTTTATATCAATTTACCCGCAAAAGTACTATACTTATCATTCCTGCATTGAAAATCAAATGTTACTTTTCCAATTATGAATATGACTATATGGTGGGCAATGGAACCATGGTATGTGTTGATATGGTGGAGGTTCCATTGCAAGGGTTCTATTAATCTGGGACTAATCACCAATGTCGTTTAGGGATTCTAGTGCCGTACAATTCGCGTTAACCATGAGATCTATAATGGCTCTGGGGAAGTTAGATGTATCTTTTCCCTCTTGCATATCAACAGACTTGATAGGGCATGGTTGGGTGTTGGGATAACACCGCCGTAGGTTGGGAAATCCTTTTAAAACCCCACATGTGTGGATGAGAGGCTCTACCGTCTATGAGGGATAATCCATAGTACATAGGGGGTAAAGCCGTATGATCGGTATATGTCTACCGGGGATGTACGGATGGACAAAAGGGTGGGTATGCAGGGTCGCGGAGAAGGCAGTGATTGGCTTGGATCTTACACCTGGCCCCACACCAAGAAAGTGCGGACGAGAAACGCGTCTCGGTTGGTATCAAGGATAAGTTCTCTTATGGGAAAAGTAACGCACCTCTGCAGAGTGTATCAAATTATGGCTGTCACTCCTTGTTCCGGGAAAGGAACTACGAACACGGCAGGAAAGGAACTCCGTGAAGTTCTGTTCAACCTGTGAAGACTGGCGGGCATAGTTTTAAAAATAAAATAAACCTTTTTGAAGAAATGTTTACGAAACATGCATTGACCTGAGATTGTGTGGTCAATGGTCGTAGCTAGTGCATCGAACACATTTTCTCTTTTGAACTTGCTGAGTACCTATGTACTCACTTTGTTTCGACACCCTTGCTAGACTATGACAATGAAGTGGAGGCCACCGACGGAGCACCAGAAGGATATTACGAGATGGTATACGAGGAACCTTGTAACATCCCAAAAATTCAATAAAGTAATAAAGAGAGTTTCCAAACTGCAAATTTGAGAACCAACAAAAACTTTTATCTCCATATAGTGCTATGCATAAAACTCATATTTACTTTTGTGTTAAGTGTGCATTTTTCCATGATGATTGCTTGTGTGTTTGCAAGTGTGCTAAAACCCTAACCAATGATCACTTGATCAATCAAATATAAGAAAAATAAAAGAAGAAAAAAATGAGAAAATCCAACACACACTCACATATGGGTTAGGCCATTTTTGCAAATACTAAACCTAGACCATTTTGGCTTGCACCATTAGTTGTAAATGGATACTAAACACTTATTAGCACCTTTGGAATCAAAGAAACTCAAATTGAATCAAATTTGAAATCAAAAACAACTCACATGCACTAATGGTCGATTTGGCAAATCTTAACCTGATGCCCTCTTTGAGCCCCTGTTTTGGAAGATTTCTAAACTAAACATTGCCAATTCTTTGCACCTCATCCAAGACAACATCAAGGTGAACAAATTTGCCCAAAACCACCCATGCAAAGTCTCTTTCAAATTCAAATGGTGATCATGCAAAGTAGAGACATTGAAGCATATGTAAGATCATGTGCAATTTGGATTTTTGCAAAACCATTCAAATTTGACCACCATCACCACCAATCTACTGAAAATAATATATGATTGCAACTCACCAAATTTCATTCAAAAATTCGAAAAGAATGTTCTTGCGGCCATTTCCTCAAACACCTTCACTAAAGCCGCGCGAAGCAACCGACGGCTTCCATGGCATCCTCCAAGGCATCAACCGGCAATTGCAATGTCACTTTCTTCAAGTGTGGAGCTCAAGGTCACAAATACTTTGAATGCAAGAAGGACAATGAATGAAGGAGAGTATGAGGCACTAGTCCTAACGGATATAACAATTGAAGATGATGACATAGAAGATGAAGATCAAACTCTATGTGAACATGAAACAAGTCCATAGTGTGTGGTCACCAATGTTTTGACAACACAACCTTATGGAAGTTAAGATCAATGCTATACTATCTTTCAAACTTATGCATGTATTTTTTTTGAGTGTTCACCGGGGAGAGCAAAGCTCTCGCCTGAATTTTTTCATTTCATCATAAGATCGGGGTGAAATCCCCGTTTTTGTCATGCAGCAGCAGTACATGGGGTTTAGGGGAGACTACACCCAACGCGAAGGGGGCGAGCTCAGAGAACAGAAAACTGAAGAAACAAACTACGGTCGTTCATGAAGGAAGACGGTAAGCCAGATGTCCACGTCGCAATGCTGAGCCAGGGGCAGCCGAGCACGCCAAAGGACCGCATCGTCTCTGTAGTTTTTGCGCAGACGGGAGAGCGATGGGGGGAGGCCCTGGAAGACAACCTCTTTCATGTGTTTCCAAAGTTGCCAAAGATAGAGGTGGCGAAGCGTGGTTGAGGTGGAATTAGAGACGACGGCCGGGAGGGTGCAGCCAGCGGAGTTGGAGACGTCGAGATCAGCGTCGACCGGTGGTGCCATCGAGCTCCAGAAGCAGTGAGCAAACTCGCAGGCAAACAAGATGTGTCTCGGGGTCTCGAGGGAGGCGGAGCAGATGGGGCACCCGCTGCCTGCAGTAACCAGGATCCCCTTGCGGAGGAGGTTGGAGCGGCTTTGGATGCGTCCGTGGATGAGCAGCCAGGCGAAAACTTTTACTTTCGACTGCCAGATGAAGTTGGCGTGGGTGTTAGCCTCGCCACCGAGGGTGCACAGCTTGTACAAGGCGGAGGTTTCGAGGCCGCCGTCGGGCCTAGCACATAGCGGCATCGAGTGTTTGTCGGGGTGGGCGGAGAGCGCGGTGGCTGCAACGACCTGGAGGAGCTGCGCCCGCTGCGCCGCGGCGGAGGTGGACAGACGCGGAACCAGGAAGGAGTCCAGGCCGACATCAAGCACCCGACACACTGTCGCGTGGGGAGCGGTGAAGTGGGAGAAAAGCTGCGGCCACCGGACAGACATAGCACCAGTAGGGAGCTAGCTATTGAGCCAGAAAGCCACACGGTGCCCATTGCCGAGCAGGACCCTGGAGATACTCTGGTACAGAGGGAGCAGAAGTAGCAACAAGGACCAGTGGGAGCGTCCGACGGAGCCGACATGCATGCCTGCGAGGCAGGACCAGACCCAACGCGGCCAGGATTCATCAGTGGCGTAGTGGAGACGGTGGAGCAGCTTCAGGTGGAGGCATGTGTTCTGGTCGGAGAGAGAGCGGATGCCCAGCCCATCCTCAGCCTTAGACCGGCAAACTTGCTCCGAGGCAAACCAAGCATTTGGCGCCGGTGACACGGTCAGTAGCAGCCCAGAAGAAGGCACGGCGCAGTCTGTCCAGCTCGGCGATGACGCCGACGGGAAGCTCCAAAGCTCCCATGGCGAAGGTGGGCAACGCGTCCAGGACAACGTTAACCAACACGAGCCGACCGCCAGAAGACAGGAGGAGGGCGCGCCACCCCGAAAGGTATTTATTGGCTCTGGCGATGAGCGGCGCGAAGGCGAAAAGGCGAAGTTTGTTGGCGGAGAGGGGGAGGCTGAGGTAGGTTTGGGGGAACCCTTCCACGCGACAGCCGAGGGCGTTGACATAGGCATCCCCAATGGGCCTGCCAAAGATGGTACCCGGGGTTTACTCAAGGCCCAAGACTCGAAGAATAAGAAGACCTGGAAGCCCATTTAGTATTAAGGAAAGATAGTTTGTATTAGGAAAGATAGAGTTTTGTAATCTTACGGGTTGAGTACGAAACCCTCCCGAACTCTGTAACTTGTGTATTACGAAACCCTCGGCTCCACCTCCTATATAAGGGGGAGTCGAGGGACAAAGAAAGGACCAAATCGACTGTCAACATAACCCTAGTTTTCATAATCGTCGAGTACTTTTCGCTTGAACCTTCGAGATCTACTTGCCCTCTACTTCTAGCAAAACCCTAGTCTATGATACGTCTCCAACGTATCGATAATTTCTTATGTTCCATGCTACTTTATTGATGATACCTACATGTTTTATGCACACTTTATGTCATATTCGTGCATTTTCTGGAACTAACCTATTAACAAGATGCCGAAGTGCCGGTTCTCGTTTTTCTGCTGTTTTTGGTTTCAGAAATCCTAGTAACGAAATATTCTCGGAATTGGACGAAATCAACGCCCAGGTTCCTATTTTGCCCCGAAGCATCCAGAACACCCGAGAGCCGCCAGAGGAGGGCCCTGCGGGCCCCAGATGATAGGGTGGCGCGGCCTGGGCCCTGGTCGCGCCAGCCTATGGTGTCGTCGCCCCTTCGACCTTCTGACGCTGCCCTTTCGCCTATATAAAGCCCCTGCGCCGAAAACCCTTACGGAAGAAGCCACGGTACGCGAAACCTTCCGGAGCCGCCGCCATCGCGAAGCCAAGATCCGGGGGACAGGAGTCTCGTTCCGGCACCCCGCCGGAGCGGGGAAGTGCCCCCGGAAGGCTTCTCCATCGACACCGCTGCCATCTCCACCGCCATCTTCATCACCGCTGCTGCTCCCATGAGGAGGGAGTAGTTCTCCATCGAGGATCGGGGCTGTACCGGTAGCTATGTGGTTCATCTCTCTCCTATGTACTTCAATACAATGATCTCATGAGCTGCCTTACATGATTGAGATCCATATGATGAGCTTTGTATCGCTACTAGTTGTGTGCTACTCATGTGATGTTATTAAAGTAGTCTATTCCTCCTGCATGGTGTAAAGGTGATTAGTGTGTGCACCGTGTGGTTCTTGTCGTAGGCTATGATCATGATCTCTTGTAGATTGTGGAGTTAATTATCATTATGATAGTATTGATGTGATCTATTCCTCCTTTCATAGTGTAATGTGGACAGTGTGTGCGCTATGTTAGTTCTTGGTTTATTTTGCAATGATCTATTATGCTCTAAGGTTATTTAAATATGAACATTGAATTGTGGAGCTTGTTAACTCCGGCATTGAGGGTTCGTGTAATCCTACGCAATGTGTTCATCATCCAACAAAAGAGTGTATGTAGCACACATGAGAAAGAGTTATTTATTATGCGATCAATGTTGAGAGTGTCCACTAGTGAAAGTATGATCCCTAGGTCTTGTTCCTAAATACTGAAATCGCTGCTTGTTTACTGTTCTACTGCATGTTTACTTCCCGCAATATTACTACCATCAACCGCACGCCGGCAAGCACTTTTCTGGCGCCGTACTACTGCTCATACTTATTCATACCACCTGTATTTCACTATCTATTCGCCGAACTAGTGCACCTATTAGGTGTGTTGGGGACACAAGAGACTTCTTGCTTTGTGGTTGCAGGGTTGCATGAGAGGGATATCTTTGACCTCTTCCTCCCTGAGTTCGATAAACCTTGGGTTTGCTGCTGTTCTACAAACCTCTGCTCTTGGAGGCCCAACACTGTCTACAAGAATAGAAGCACCCGTAGACATCAGTCTACAATCTGTAGGCATTGACAAGTTAATCCTTTGTCAATTGGCGCCGTCTGTGGGAATTAGAGGTTGCAAGGAGCTGATCTCGATGGCACGTTCAAGATCGTCGACTTCGTCGGTGGCAAGCAATGCGACGGATCGAGGTAACAAGGGAAAAACTAATCTAGTCAATTTTATTCCTCACCCGCCCTCCCGTATGGATGCATGTGCCTATCTGGAGGAGCCCATCATCATGACGTTCGGAGAATTCCGATTTGGCGTCAACAAGGAAGGATCCTACCGTCTCGAAGTTCCGATCTCGTCGGAATTTTCAGCGGTCGATTCTAGCTTTTCGTCAAGTAACGAGGAGTTTTCGTCGCCACGCTTCATCGACAACAAGGCAAGCAGAAAGCTCGCTAAGATCTTCAACAACACATCCTTCGAGTCGTCTGCGGACTCCTTTATAAGCAGCGACTACGACAGCGTCGACAGCTTCAACTTCATCGACAAATCTGCTGCCATCGGAAAGGTTTTCACCACTCTTTATGATGGTGTCACCAATCCTGACAAAAGTCAATACGCCAAATATCATCAGATCTATGCGATAGAAGAGGCAGGCCGATCAGAACCAGAAACGTCAGAGGCTTTCGATGATTTGGGAAATCCTTACATCGATCCCGCTGATCTCAGAAAAGGCCTAGGCACTAAATACGTCGGGTCCTCACCCCGAGAAAGAGTACAGCTCCCGCAAGCAGCATGGGATAGGGCTGCAAGAGCCATGGATGGTTCAGAACCTATGACCACCACTGCTACTGTACAAGAATTACAAGCATATCAATATAGACTTGCTCGAGTAAGCAGAGAGTTGGAAAAACAGACAGCATCACTAAATAGAAGAAAAGAAGCAGCTTCCGCGTCCAGCAGACGCCGAGCAGATTTAAGTCGACAATCAGGAACTTCGGGAGACAGTCACAAAGAAGCTCGGAGGAGAGCAATGTCGCGGCTGCAAAACATACCCGAAGCAGAGAGAGGAAATATAATTCAAAATCTCGACATGTCATTTATGTCGATTGATACAAGGGGAAATATCATTCCAAAAACGCCAGAAGCAGGATACATGGCAACGCAAGCGTACATCCTCGCCTCCAGACCACCCCCTGGGGACCCGAGAGAAGCATTGTTTAATATGGCAATGGCGGGTGACAAAGGATTACTTTGTCAATGCCTACAGATTGTAGACTAGGGTTTTGCTAGAAGTAGAGGGCAAGTAGATCTCGAAGGTTTAGGCGAAAAGTACTCGACGATTATGAAAACTAGGGTTATGTTGACGGTAGATTCGATCCTTTCTTTGTCCCTCGACTCCCCCTTATATAGGAGGCGGAGCCGAGGGTTTCGTTTTGTACAAGTTATAGAGTCCGGGACGGTTTCTAACTCATCCCGCCAGATTACAAACAACACTTCTTATTACAATTCTAACTTTCCTTAATATATCTTGGGCTCCCGAATCTTCTTATTCTTCGGATAGTGGGCCTTCAGTAAACCCCGGGTACTATCTTAGGCAGGCCCATTTGGGATGCCTATGTCAGTAGCCCCCGAGATTTTGCTTGAATCGCAGAGTCAGGGAAAATCTCTACTGTTTATTTTTATTCGAGAGCTTTATCTTTTCTATACTTCTTCATATAAAATTATATATTGTACAGGGATAATGGTAGTTGGGGCTAGTTCATCTGACGGATCAGGTACTAGTTAACTGCTCTAGTGGCAATCCGCAAAAACCTACTTCAAGATCACGTCCCCGGACATGATCTCGGGATATCGGTGTAAACTTCGACGAGTGCCGCTTAAGGTCTTACCATTCTGTCGAGTCCCAGTCAGATTTATCGGGTACCTAACGCGTCCGTTAGGATTTTCTTCGTATCTGTTGATACGGATAAAAGTAGCAGAGCGCAGTCTTTGGCGATGCCACGCCCAGCAGAACGGATCTGGGGTCTTACCTTCGCAAATCTGCGGCATTCAAAAATTAATCGCAACTTTGGCGTTCTGAGAATATATTGTCGAGTGCTTTTCGCCTTTGGAATGGCACATTTTATCGAGTCATATTTGATGACTTATTTTGTCTTCCCGATGGGAGTATATGTAGAGTTATCTGTGTAACTCGAAATATACTCACTTCGTTTCTTTATTTTGATAAAATTCATCGGGCACGCGAACAGCGTTCCCGATGGGAGTAGCCCCCGAGGCTACATCCAAGAACTTGTGCTTGGGTGTAGGCTCCAAAGATTAGTATCCGTTGCCGCTATATTTATAGTCTTTCTCGACAGTTTTATATTTATCGGGTGCGCGACCAGCGCTCCCGATGGGAGTAGCCCCCGAGGCTATGAACAAATGCTCGCATTTGGTCAAAGGCTCTCACCATTTCTATATTGTCATACTCGAAATTTTCTATTTTTCCAAAGTAGCCCCCGAGCATTTGGGCAAAAACTTGTATTTGATCAAAGGCTCTCGAGATAACCTTTCGTTGTCGATAAACTGTTAAAAACTCATAGTCGAATTTTTCTTATATCTTGACGACGTCATTGCTGATGATAGCCACGATCTCTATTTTGGAAACTGACCATTTCCACTTGTTTCGCTGCCTTGTGGGTCCCAACTCCTGATCTGATGGACACATCGTGCAAGTGGGGGACACATGTTCTCCTCGTTTTCTGGCACACGTTCTGTAACCTCGTCAATGTTAAAGTACCATTGTACCCTTGTATCCACGTGGCGATCATCTGCTGCATTCATTTTTCATCCAACGATTTCGTCGTTTCACCGCACCTGTATATAAGGTCCTCTTCTTCATCCTCGAGCACTTCCCCTCGCGCCGTTCCCCTGCTTTCCTCTGCAAAATTTCCTCCTGCGCTCCTCAGCTCTCAAAGCTCCTCTCCTCGCAACTGCACTTCTCCACCATTGTTGATGCCACCGCGTCGCTTGACGAGGCATAGCACTCCTGATTCGTCAATGGCTGCCGCGGATCTAGGAGCCGCGGAGTGGGAGAGGTCCAAGATCACCAACCAGGACCTGAATCTCTTGAAGAAGCTGGGGATCAGCACAAAGCCCCAGGCATTACGCTTCCCCAGTGAGGAAAGCTACCCTACCCCTCCAATGGGGTATCGGGTAAGTTTTGTTGACCATCTCATCCGTGGTCTGTCCGCCCCTATTCATCCTTTTCTTCGGGGATTACTTTTTGTCTATGGCCTCCAACTTCACCATCTCACGCCCAATTCTATCCTTCACATTTCCATCTTTATCACCCTCTGCGAAGCCTTCCTTGGTGTCCGACCCTAACCGGGCATTATGGAAGCGCATTTTCTTCTCGTCGCCGAAATGGCTCGCCAATGTCGCCTATAATATAGGTGGCGTTGTTATTTCCGTGCGCTCCTCTGTCAATTACTTCGACGTCAAACTCCCTGATTCCGTTCAAGGATGGCGCAAGAAGTGGTTGTATATTCGAGAAGAAAACCATGGGTGCGCTGAAGACAATATCCCTCCCTTTGATGGTGCCGAGAAAATCTTTCGCCGCCGTTCTTGGGACGCAGAAGCTACCGAGGAAGAAAGGACTTCGACAGAGGCCCTAATGGCTCGTATCCATGAGTTGCAAAACACTCGTGGAAAAGAGTTATCTGGCATCCAAATTACGGCGTATTTCCTTAAGACTAGGGTGCAGCCTCTTCAGGCTCGCAAGAACCCTTTCTGGAGTTATCGTCGGCGATAAAGATGTAGATCGCTTGTCGACGAGTTTGGAAGTAAAAGATCTGGATAGGCTTATCCGAAAGATTTCATCTCTCAAGAAGAAAGATTCTATCCCTTCCACTTATCGCGTACAACCATACAGCGCCGCCAATGCGCTTCCAAAGGTAAGAATTGTCGTCGTAATTTGTTGGTTGTCGTGGTATTTGTGTTGTTTCTCCTTTCTGACGTTCTTCCTTCTTTTACATAGGACCACCCAAATCTTGTCTCACTTCCCCCTCTTCCTGAAGGTGGGGAAGTCGAAGAAAGGGCTGTTATCTCCGACGATAACCAAGATGCTCCGTCTTTTGCAAATGAACCCGCAGAATCTCGAAAATCTGCGGGATCTGATGAAAAGGATGATGCCTCCGAAGCCACTGCGTCGGCTCAATCTCCTCCTCCTGCTGTTTCTCCAAAAAACAAAAGGAAAAGGAAAGACGCCGAAAGTTCCGGCACCTCCAAGGCCGAAGAAGCTGTTCCTTCTCGCCAAAAAGCAGCTTATGATCCATATCTCGAGACTCTCATCAGCTCGTGAGTACTCTTTGTCTTGTTTACTTGTACTCGAAGATTCTTGTCTATCTTGCTTTTTATATTGTCGATGCTTGCTCGTAGTGATGATGAAGAAGAAATACCAACTGCTGATGTGGCTGCTCTCGAACGAGTACGTCACATACATTAGTCGCCTCGGAGACGCCAGTCGAAGGAGAAGAAACATCGCCTCCTCGACAAAATGTCGGCGCTGCTACTCCTCCGTCAAGCCCCCTTGTCCCTTCACCAAAAAGGGCAAGGGTTGAAATAAACCCTGAGCTTACTCTTCAATCGAGTAGCTCTTCTAACCCTCTCTTGGATGATGTAAATTGCGAACACTCTTGTCGCTGTTTATATTTTCTCTGTTTGCTCCTTTGTGTCTTCATTTTTCTCATGCCAACATTTTCTTTCTTTGTCTCCCCTTGACAGCCTATTATCAAAGAGCTTCTTCGCATCGGTGCCCAATTCGTTGGGTACCGTGATTACGCCAGCAAGACTGAAGGTAATGCCTGACTACTTTTTGCTTCCTTTCTGCATGACTGTCGACGTTTACAGCTAATCTTGTCTTCCTTTTTTCGAGAAACGGCGAAGCCAACGAACGTGCTGATACACTTGCTCGAAAGTTAGAGCAATGTGAAGAGGCTCGTAAGAAGGCCGAGTCAGATGCAGTTGAAGCTAGGCGAGAAGCTGACAAAGCTACAGCTGATGCTGCTGGTGTCGAAGATCTTCGGAAGCGTCTGCAAGATGCCGAGACTTCGCTGAGCGACCACATAGCTGCGCAAATTGCTCGCGAAGAAGCAATTACGAAGCGCGTAAGGACGCAAAATCGTCGCTTTGTCAGTAAGTAGCTGAACCACTTCATGTCTTTGACTTTTTCTTGTCTGCACTTTTTTGCTGATCGGGTTTTTATATTGACAGATAAAACCTCCCAAGAATTTGAACTTGAAGATCCCGACAATGATCCTCTTCTTGACGCCGTTTCGTTCCTTGAATTTCATGGGACGGAATCGCGAGAGGGCATTGATGAAGCTAGGACAGGGTTATCGAAGCTTTTCCCCTACTTCTTCCCGAAGAAAGAGGAACCTGCAACCTTCCTTGGTCTTGCCAAGTGCTTTAATCCTCCCGAAGATCTTGGGCTGAAGATGCGCCATGAGAACATAAAGGTTGCCGTTGAAAGCACCGTCGCCCTAGTTGCCCACAGCCAACAGTCTGTTGACTGGACCAAAGTTGGCGACACGGAGCGGATAGAGCAATCAAGGTGGAGGTCGCTGATTAAAGCAGCCAAGCCCAACTCGAAGAAAATCTTGGCATATCTCGGGATCAAGCCAGCTTCGACTCCTAGCTCATCGAGGCCGGAGGTCTAGTTTCATATTCCTTTGCTTTGTTTTTAGTTTGCCTCCTCCTTTTGGTATTGTCGCCGTAGTTCTCCTGGCGATGATTAGATCTTCTAGAGGTCCTTCTGCTGTAATAGACATGTATATATTATGAGAATGAATGGAAATCTATCTTTGTCTCAATGATTGATGTCGACGTTTTTCTATTTTTTCAGTTAATTTTTGACAACTATACGTCCATTCCTGGTCCTTCCGAAGTTTTTCCTTCGTCCCTTCCGAAGAAGTCCTCTCGTCCTCGTTAATTTTGTTGATGATTCTGCGATTAAGGATCTGACAGAAGAATTGAAAGAACTTCGAGGACAACTCCAATCCATGAAGAAGCAATCGCTTATGCTCATGGAACAATCTCGAGAGTCTTTTGAAAGGGAAAAAATTGCACTCGAACAAGCTCAAACTGCCATCGCTGAAAAGGACTCTGCTGTTGCTGAAGCTGCTGAAGCTACGTCTCGAGAAAATTCTATGCTCCAGCTGCTAATAGATGCTAGCTTGGATATGGCAGGTATGTTTCATTATCTTTGTCGTTCTTCTTCTTTTCCTTTGCTGCTTATCTCCTTATTTCCCACTGACTTGTTTTAAGAAACAATAGGAGCTTTTTTGGATGCTGCTACTGAAGATGAACGTGTCGAGGCTCGTTCCAGTGTTCTTCTTCGGCTTGCACGTCAACATGGATCGACTTTTTGGGGCACGCCTGAACGGACTCGCCAAATTGTCAGATTTCAAGATCGCGCGCTTCAGGTTCGCGAGTATCTTGACTTCTGTACAAGGACTTTGTCTCTGGTCTATGGTACCATGTTTCCTCGCAATAAGATGCCAGAGACCCTTCCTGCGTTGATGGACAAATTTCGAGATGCTCCTCGCATCCACGGCTTTGTACGAGCCCAACTAGCTGCTGGCGCAAGGTTTGCGATGTTCATGACAAAAATCTGTTACCCGAAGTTAGACGTGGGGCAAATTGTTCCAAAGTGCTTGGAGAAGATGTCGAAGAGGAAAAGAAACTTCGGCAAATATGATGACATTGTTACTCCTGTTGCCGAAGACATGATGGATGAACTTCTTCGGATGGATTACGAATTCTTCGTGAAGGGTAGCTACGCTGAGCATAGCACTCGTGCTGTAAATAATGAGCGTTTAACCATAGACAATATATTGGGAAATCCTTGAAGACGAACTTGTTCCAAAGTTTATATCCTGTGTATATGACCTCATTATATTTTTATTTTATCGCCAAGCCCCCGGGCGTTTTGATTGCAGTATTTTTGTTTATTATAATGCGAGGTTGTCCCAAGGCAAGATAATATACATTGTATACTATTTTTGCGGGTGCGAGCCCCCGAGCTTTTTGTTGATC
>NC_061511.1:49468300-49487359 GCF_022539505.1 Lolium rigidum | reverse complement strand
AAACCCTCGGCTCCACCTCCTATATAAGGGGGAGTCGAGGGACAAAGAAAGGACCGAATCGACTGTCAACATAACCCTAGTTTTCATAATCGTCGAGTACTTTTCGCCTGAACCTTCGAGATCTACTTGCCCTCTACTTCTAGCAAAACCCTAGTCTACAATCTGTAGGCATTGACAAGTTAATCCTTTGTCAGGCGTCCTTGATCGAAGCCGGGGCCTCCGGCGCAACATGCATCGGAACCAAGGTGCTCTTGCCGTAGTTGATGGAGAGGCGGTGGTGCGCTCGAATTGGCGAAGCAGGAACTTGAGGCGGTGCGCCCCACCCACGTCTGCCCATAAGATGATGAGAGTGCAGGACGGTGTCGTCGACGAGCGGGTGCTGGAGGATGGTGTCGCGCCGAACAAGGCGTTGCAGGACGTCCGCGGTGATAAGGAAGAGGTACGGCGACAGCGGGTCTCCCTGCCGTAAATCACGCAGACATCGGATCCACTTCCCCGGCACACCATTGAGCATCACGGCGGAGCCGGAGGAGCAGAACAGGGCGTCCATCCAGTCGCACTAGAGCTCCGGGAAACCGCGCGCCAGCATGATAGCGCGGAGGCTAGACCAGCTCACGGAGTCGAAGGCCTTGGCGAAGTCAAGCTTGTGCCGGTATTGGTTGAAGATCAATCAAGGTCATCACTGAAAGTTGTCACAACTTAATTAGCAAGTACCGAGCAACGTACCAATTAAGCTAAACCTCCAATTCCCCAAGCACCCCTACCCATACTATGTGCAATGGTTTTTATTTTTTTACAAGACTATGTGCAATGGTTAAGTGATACTGGAAGTGTGAAGATACAACATGATTTAATCTCTCTGACGTGGACGTAAGTTTTCGTTAGTACATGATCTCTAATTTGCCATAGGAAAAAGGTAAATTAAACAAAACAAAAAAAACAGAAGAGATCGAGATACTACAAATAAGTAGACGTGCGCGCATGCAGTCGATGGTCTCGCCTCGCGCGCGTAACGTACGGGCCGCATGCGTTGCACTGGATGAAGAGCGTGCGGAGTCGACGCGCGCGCTCGGCAGCGGATAAGTTAAGTTGCTGTTATCATTTCGCGCATGCATGGAAGAAGCTGTTGACACGGCCAGCACATAGTTATCCAAACTAGGCAGCTCCGCTCACTGCGTGTACTCCACCGTCCGGCTCCTATATAAATACATCACATCTCCAGCCACTTTCATACCCAGTACTCTATCGTCTCGACCAGCTGCTTCCTTTCCTCTCTACATCGATCACCATGCAGCGTCTCTGCCTATGGCTGCTCCTGGCGGCCGTCGCTGCCGTCGGCGTCAGCGGCACCAAGGTGGCGTACAACGACCGGGCTCTGGTGATCGACGGCGAGCGCCGCATCATCATCTCCGGCTCCATCCACTACCCTAGGAGCACTCCTGAGGTACGTACACGTACCCGCTCAGTCAATCTTCACATTGTTGTTCAATTTCCACTGACTGAATCTTGTGGTTGTTGCATTGCAGATGTGGCCGGACCTGATCAGGAAGGCCAAGGAGGGCGGGCTGGACGCGATCGAGACGTACGTGTTCTGGAACGGCCACGAGCCGCGCCGCCGGCAGTACAACTTCGAGGGCAACTACGACATCGTGCGTTTCTTCAAGGAGGTCCAGGACGCCGGCATGTACGCCATCCTCCGCATCGGCCCCTACATCTGCGGCGAGTGGAACTACGGGTATGTCCAACTTCTTCCATGATTCAGTACATGCAAATCTGCATGTCCGTTACTTACGTACATACACCCTCCACATATACATCATCTTCTTCTTCGTTGCCTGCAGAGGTCTGCCGGCTTGGCTGCGCGACATCTCCGGCATGCAGTTCAGGATGCACAACCATCCTTTCGAGGTATGTACAAAACGGATCTGCGTGATTCTGCAATCAATAAATAAGTTCTATACATGCAATTCGACCTTAAGATTTAAATCTAAAACGCAGCGCGAAATGGAAACCTTCACGACGCTCATCGTGGACAAGCTCAAGGCGGCCAACATGTTCGCCGGCCAGGGCGGCCCCATCATCCTCTCCCAGATCGAGAACGAGTACGGCAACATCATGGGAAAGCTCAACAACAACGAGTCCGCCTCCGAGTACATCCACTGGTGCGCCGCCATGGCCAACAAGCAGAACGTCGGCGTGCCCTGGATCATGTGCCAGCAGGACGACGACGTCCCGCCCGGCGTCCTCAACACCTGCAACGGGTTCTACTGCCACGACTGGTTCCCCAAGAGGACCGACATCCCCAAGATGTGGACAGAGAACTGGACTGGATGGTGATTAGTTTTTGTTTCTTCTCCGATTTCTGTTATTAATTCTACATCCATCGATTAGTAGCAGTATGTGACATTCAGTTCCAAATGACATATCTTCAGGTTCAAAGCCTGGGACAAGCCCGATTTCCACCGGTCCGCCGAGGACGTCGCCTTCTCCGTTGCCATGTTCTTCCAGAAGCGCGGATCGCTGCAGAACTACTACATGGTAAACACTAAGTCACGATCGATGAATTAACCTGCACGTCTAATTTTGCCGTGATTGCCTGAATATGCATTTGACATGCTCGTCGTCCATATTATTGATCAGTACCACGGTGGCACCAATTTTGGCCGCACCTCAGGTGGCCCATACATCACCACCAGCTATGACTATGATGCCCCGCTTGATGAATATGGTACTGCAGTTATTTATCTTACTCATCGATCTGCAGATGTTCGTTATGTTTTTCTTTACCTGAATGTCAATATTACTGATCTCCTACATGGACTATTTTTCTAGGTAACATTCGGCAGCCCAAGTACGGGCACTTGAAGGATCTGCACAACATTCTCAAGTCCATGGAGAAGATCCTACTCCATGGCGACTACAAGGACACCACCATGGGCAACAACAATGTCACGGTAATTCAAATTGTTCAATATAGACTTGCATATAGTTTACTAGCCCATCTGTGATTATATCAAGATCCATTTATTTGATTCATCAATGTAAATGTAGATGACCAAGTACACCCTAGACAACACCACCTCAGCTTGCTTCATCAGCAACAAGCACGACGACAAGGATGTCAACGTGACCCTCGAGGACGGAGTAACCCATGTCGTGCCGGCGTGGTCGGTGAGCATCCTCCCCGACTGCAAGACCGTCGCATACAACAGCGCCAAGATCAAGACACAAACGTCGGTGATGGTGAAGAGGCCGGAGGATGGGTCGACCCAGAGCCTGACGTGGTCGTGGATGCCGGAGAACCTCCAGCCTTTCATGACCGACGAGAAGGGCAACTTCAGAAAGAACGAGCTGCTCGAGCAGATCACCACGTCGGGCGATCAGAGCGACTACCTCTGGTACAGAACAAGGTAATCATCAAAGAACCAATTTAGATCAAATTCAATCTGATTTTTGAACAATTTTCTGATGACAACAAAATCAATGTAGCTTTGAGCACAAGGGCGAAGGGAGCTACAAGTTGCACGTGAACACGACGGGTCATGAGCTCTACGCTTTCGTCAATGGCAAGCTCGTCGGGAGGCACCACTCTCCCAACGGCGGCTTCGTCTTCCAGATGGAGACACCAGTTCAGGTCCACGACGGCAAGAACTACATCTCCCTCCTCAGCGCCACCATCGGGCTCAAGAACTACGGCGCCCTGTTCGAGATGATGCCCGCCGGCATCGTGGGCGGCCCGGTAAAGCTCGTCGACCCAGCCACCAACACCACAACGTACGACCTCTCCAACAGCTCCTGGGCATACAAATCGGGGCTCGTCGGCGAGCACCGGGAGGCGCACCTCGACAAGGCCGGCCAGCAGTGGCGCAGCCTCAACGGCACCATCCCGGTGAACCGCCCCTTCACCTGGTACAAGGCGAGCTTCGAGGCCCCCGCAGGGTCGGAGCCCGTGGTGGCGGACCTGCTCGGGCTGGGCAAGGGCGTGGCGTGGATCAACGGCAACAACCTTGGGCGGTACTGGCCGTCGTACACGGCGGCCGACATGGGCGGCTGCCGGCAGTGCGACTACCGCGGCACGTTCAAGGCGGAGGGCGACGGGCTCAAGTGCCTGACGGGGTGCAACGAGCCGTCCCAGCGGTTCTACCACGTCCCCAGGTCGTTCCTCAAGGCCGGGGTGGAGAACACGGTGGTGCTCTTCGAGGAGGCCGGCGGCGACCCCACGAGGGTGGACTTCCACACCGTCGCCGTCGGCGCCGCGTGCGCGGACGCCGCCGAGGTCGGCGACCAGGTGGCGCTGGCGTGCAGCCACGGCAGGACCATCTCGAGCGTCGACGTGGCCAGCCTCGGCGTGGCAAGGGGCAAGTGCGGCGCCTACGAGGGCGGCTGCGAGTCCAAGGCGGCGCTGGCGGCGTTCCAGGCCGCCTGCGTCGGCAAGGAGTCGTGCACGGTGCGGCACGCCGACGACTTCCGCGCCGCCGCCGGGTGCGACTCCCGCGTGCTCACCGTGCAGGCCACCTGCTGATCGATCATGTGTACGCTCGTCCATCCACCTTAATTAGGCTGCAGAGTGTACGTGTTAGGTAGCATCAGGAGGATCATATCGGTGATCAACGTACGTGTTAGCCTTGGAGGATAATTGTTAGCTCATACTACATGGTTAATTACGTACGTGTTTCTCCCTTGGGACGCACCACATGATAATAAGATATACACACGCAAATTTCTCCAACTTGTTCCTGGTGCCTTGTTTCAGATATTGCATCCCATCCGCACGGGCAGAGATGAATATTATAGATGTTGCCTTGATATTATACATGTTTGCATTTTTTTTTTGCATGTAGTAGTTGGTCGAACTTTACAGGGTTTGAATTTGCGGAAATCCATTTCGGCAGCAAAAAGAACAATTCAAAATTTTACAAAAAACTGAAAAAACAGTTCTATGTGTACATATTCGAGCATTCCATGTCCGCGCACACAGTCTCACTGAAAAGTAATATCGCTTGTGAGTTTATCTTTCAGCCAACTTATTAGGCTTTAGTCTTTAAGCTAGCTGTCAAATTCTATGAGAATATCATTGTATTTTGTTTTGCCGTGAATAGTAAATGTCTTGTTAGCCGTAAGCGGGAACGTTGTTTAGATTCCCAGCTGGTTTTGTTTTTGTTCTCTCTCATCTGCTTTTATTTATACAACCGATATCTCATTCTCTGAAAGCAGGTATCATGGAGATTTTCTTGCCTCCGATATATTGATCGGTGTACTCCGTATAAAACAGACTGGAAGGGCCAAAAAACTCTCATTAACTCAAAGAGGATAATGCGACCACTACATTATGCCGGGAGGCTGGTTCATTACAATAACACAACAACTCAACTGAACAAAAATATATAGTGGTTCCATAGGAACGGAAACTAGGTCACAACCATACATATCAGGTGAGCCCTACAGCCTATCCCAAGAGTCTAGGTTGCAAGCTAAACATGATGGCGTAGTCTTACTCTTCTACCGGTGGTTGCTCACCAACCATGTAGATGTCTCGAACAACAGGAGCTCCTACACGGGAACCTTGGATGTGCCGGCCCTATGAGACACGTCGCTCCTCTTGAATTCTTAGTCGATCTTGTGCGCGGTGAAGGTCTTGGCGAGCCTCAAGCAACTCATCTATGAGTTGATCCAGCACCCGGTCCTCCGCAATTGTGAAGAAGGTCTGATGGGTAAGTGCGGCATCGTCTTCGTCAACGGCATCTTCTATTTGACTCTGAGCTTGAGATCCCCCTTGAAGGGGAAGTAGTGACTAGCGCGTTGCTGCATCTCTGGAAGGGTGTCCCACAAGAGGCGAATTGCCTCTCGTGCGACGAGTTCAACCGCCATGCTCTTCGAAGGCATCCTAGGTCCAATGAAACGGTATGGGCGTCTATCTATAGTTGGCCGTCCCAGCACCACCACCTTTGCCATGTACTCCGTCGTGGTCTCACTCACATCAAGCTCTAGCATGGTGTATTCAGGCTTCCTGTCAAAACCACAGAGCTGAAGACAATCCCATAAAACCCTGGGAAAACCCGTTTCGATGAGGTTGTTTGGAACAACGGCCATCTACAAAATTTGAGAATGATAAGATTAGTAAAAGATGAAGTATAGATATCTTAGTGATTTATAACATATTATTTGCCTTCATACACTGATACACCCATATATATCCTAAACACTAGTGGAAAAAGGGCTAACTGTGGCGCACCAAATTAAGATTCTGTGGCGCATATGGCCGTCGCCACAGATGCCACGCGACTAGTATTTAAATTCTGTGGCGCAGCAGTGGGTGCGCCACAGAAGTTTGGAATTCTGTGGCGCATGTGCACCAGTGCGCCACAAAAGTTTGGAATTCTGTGGCGCATTAGCCCGCATGCGCCACAGAATGTTTTTATGGCGCACCGGTGGATACGTGCGCCATAGAATACTTACAATTTTTTATGGCGCACTGCCAACGCATGCGCCACAGAATGTTAATTTTTGGATTTTCGAATTTTTTTTTTCATTTCTGCAGTACATACAGGTATTTGACAGGAAATATACAGGTATATATACAGCAAATACATAGCACATTCTAGAAATAACAGAAATAGTCAGAAATGACACACAAATGACATGATACACACAAGTCTTCATCATTACATCATTTAGATCCAAATTACACAAGTAGAAATGTGTTTGATCGTTGCATACACATACATGTGTTCATCTCGTCTCATATGCACATGCATCGTCACCGGCCACCTAGACTAAAGTAAAGTAGAGTACAACCGCGGTGGCGGTGAGTAAGAGGGGGACCAAGAACTTCAGCCGGTTCTTCTTCTTGCCCACGTGTGCCCTCCACTGTGCTACCGCCTCCTCTCTAGTCGCGTATCCCTTGTAGCTGTTCCCGCTGAACTTGTGCACTCGTTCGAGACAGTCCTGCCACTCCTCGTAGACACCTGGAACCCGACCCTTGTACACAACGTACGTCGGCATCTCTATTGACAAGGGCATATTAGTATATCATATTAGTACATCATGCATATATGTATGTTGATAAATATTAGAGCAAAGTATATAGTAAAGTTGAGCACGGCAACAATAAGTTTGCGACGCGCACACACAAGACGACGTCCACCGATACACATAAACCGATGAACATAGTACTTAGAGTTTAATTACGACCCACACAAAAGACGACGTCCATCGATATATATACAAACTAACCGATGAAGATAGCTAGTTTATCACACACTAAGTCAAGGCTCGCAGGGCTCCGGGAACGGCTTGTACAGATGTTTTGTAATCCACGTCCTCGTGTCACCCTGCGCTTTGAGGCGGTGTTGGATGTCCCTCTTGCATAACGCTCTACCCTGGTGCAAGGGCCCTCCCCCTGTGGTGACGTCTTGAATGATGATATGTGATAACTTGACCTTGGTATCATGGAAGTCTTCTCTGAGGTCATCATCGTTGATCCGCGCCAACTTTTCGGCCCATCCTCGGAGAGCAGATGGCAGCAACAAGTTCTGGCTATCCCGTACAAACCCTTTTAGGTGATGCATGACATAGAAGGCGTCCAGAGTGCTGTTTTCCGGCTGCTTGACACAGGGGAACTCGAACACGTGCTTGAACTTGTGTTTACCATCATCCCTGAAACATTCCGCCTTTTCTTTGAAGGCGCCTCCCTTTTTGAAGTAGCCCTCGAGAGCATCATCTAGCACACCCCTTATTCTGGCGTAGTTCTTCTTTTTCGCACTCCCCGAGTCGAAATAGGTGGCAAGAGAATACTTCGGGGCGATGGAGATGAGTACGCAGTACGTGTCTCTGCGCAACACAAATTTGGAACAAGATCGAGGTTGGAAATGAGCAATGGAAAAGAAATTTATTACAGGGCTAGCGGATGTGTACTTACTCGGGAAAGTAAGCCAAGAGGATGTTGTCCTTCCTCTTGTTGTCCAAGAAGCACTTCTGTAGGTACAACGAAGCCCGGACCCGCACCACTGATAAGGCCAACTGGCTTTCACGCATGTAGTAGGGATCCGCTATCGCGACGTCCGGGGTACTCTCTCTCTTGATCTTCATCGCCAGATTGAGCGCGAATAGGCGGACCAAGTTATAGTCCAGCCTTCTCGAGTGGAATAGCTTGAAGATTTCCTCGTACGCTATAAAGAATATATCTGCGGGGGCATCAGTGACGAAGCCCACATCTCTTGGCACCCTGACCGTGAAGACCGGGTAATTTGGATCTTTGTCCTTAAGAAGGATACTCTCTAGGATCAGGATACTGTCCTGCAGAGGCAGCATATCTCCGGAAGCGAGGTGTTGCAGCTCCGGACCCAGTATTGGTTTGCCAGCTTCATGCATTCTGGTCAAGCCATCCTTGCTGGGAGGTATCATGGAGTCCCGATGACGGATCGTCGGAGGTGGCTGGCTCGCAGACTTCTCCTTGTTCTTACTAGGTCTTTTACGGGGCTTCTTCGGAGCAACGGCCCCTGACGCTTCAAACTGCTCGTTGACCTTCTTCATCAGCGTATTGGGGCTGAAGATGTTTGCGGCGGTTGGCTCTTGTGTATCGGCTGCCGGAGGCGTCTCTTCAGATAAGCCGCGGAACACCAGGCGCTGTTTGGTTGCCTTGGGTGGGCCAGCTGGTTCGTCGCGAGCGCGGTATGCTTCTTCATCCGCGCCCGCCATGTACAAATCATCTATGTCGGCGCCGGTGTTGAGGTAGGCATCGACGTCTACCGGCCCATCATCATCGATGTCATCTTCCTTGGGTGATGGGATGGGCGATAGCGGTGCAGCGGCCTTGCCTTTAGGCTCCGCCGGTGGCGGTTGAGGCGTAGACTCTCCCAGCAGTTTCTTGTGGCGGCTTGTT
The DNA here is from genome assembly GCF_022539505.1 of Lolium rigidum. Lineage (NCBI taxonomy): Eukaryota > Viridiplantae > Streptophyta > Magnoliopsida > Poales > Poaceae > Lolium > Lolium rigidum. The sequence goes on along the minus strand of NC_061511.1, from coordinate 49,478,478 downwards.
GTGGCGGTGACGACGGGAGGAGCTGCCCTCCGAGCAGGCGGCCGGACGATCGGCTGCCGGATGATCGAGGAGGCGCCGGTGGAGCGACCCCCAAGACGGATCTGAGTCTTTGGCCATACCATGGTATAGCCATGGCAGTTCTCAAGCGTCAGGTGCTCGTCGGCTCCCTCGGGCTGTATTGGGGGGTCCATGTCTTCGCACCCCGGCAACACCCGACCCAAAGTGACCTTCAGGACGTTGGCGTCCATAGCCACGGTGTGGAACATGGTGCTCTTCGGTTGTATGATCATTCCCGTGGCAACATCCTTCAACTCGCCGCCGGGCGCGCAGTGAAGGAGCACGCAAGGAGTGTCCTGAGTAATGTTGGGCATCATTAATTAGATAGTCGGCCGGGTATCAAAACGCATGAAGGAGATGGCATGGAATAACTAATTAGTTAAGTACCTTGGTGATGGCGTTGAGCTGTGCTAATGTGGAGACAGTGGCGGCCGGCCTATCAATCTTCTGCGGCTCGGGTGCATTATGAAGCACCACCGCCGCCGGCTGCGCCTTGGTAGCCTCGGCAGGATCGGCGGGGGCACCGGTTCATCCAACTCCATCGGCTGCCCCGCGGCGATGGTGGGCGGCGGGGTAACCAGATTCGGAGATGGCGACGCGTTGAAGATCGAGTTGCTGGCCCCGGCGCTAGGCACTTTTATCGGCCCCACCTGACCGGCCGCATTCCACGCAGCTATCCCCTCGATGACCTGAGGGGACAGGAAATCGCGGAGCTTCTTCTCGAAAAGCTTGTCCACCTCTTGTTTGTCCATCGAGTTTGCCTGTTTTTCCTCGAGCATGGAGACCTTCTTCCTCAGCTCTTCCACCTCGGCTTTATCCTCTGATGACATCGCGCTCCTCCTTCTCTTCTTGCTGCTTTCCTCTTTGTAGTACTCGCGAAACTTCATGCTTGTACCAAAGCCGCAGACACGTCCAGCCCGACGTCGGCGGCTTGGATACTCGGCCTTGCCTTGTGGATATTCAACGCCCTGTTGAAAGGCGTGTCCCACGGCTCCGTCGAGCCCCGGGACGACGATTCGGCCTCGGGGAGATCGGCCGCTGCCAACCGCTCGTTCCGCGGACAAGGATAGGGTGAACACATTTAGGGCATTGCATTCACGTCATATATGTAATATGTGCAGCAATGGACCGCGCGAGTAAATTCCCTTACCAGCTTTTCCTCGAACTTCCTCACGTCGTCATGCTCGGTAACGAATTGCATTGTATTCCTGTCCAGAGTGTAGCGGGCCCGGACAAAGTACCTCACCTGCAGGTCCGCCATTTTCAACCATGGGTTCGGTTTCCCAGCACGTGCAAGTTCTTCGTCCTCCTTTTCCCAAATGGGAATCTTTCCTCTATAACCGCCGCTTCCAAGGTGATTTGCTCCTAAGTTGAGCTCATGCATTTGTCTACCCCACTCCGTCCATGCTTTCGCATCGTCGCTATCCAGCCGCTCCTTGAATATCTGGAACTCTGCTTCATCGAGCATCGGCTCACTCTTCTTAATACTCTCAAAGCTTTCACCTTTGTCGATCTTGGCCTTCACCCGGCTTTTCCAGCTGCTCAGGGCGTTGCTCATCTTCGTGATGGCCAATCTATTCACCGGGTTGGATCTTTCCAAGTTATTGTACCGTCGGTGAAGCTTCCGAAGGCAGAGCTCGACCAAATGCTCATTGCCTTCACCTCGGAGTTTCACCGTGTTGATCGACATGCTTTCCCGGACAATGCACCCGAGTTGCATGCCGTACCCAGCGGCAACATCCTCAGGCCTCTGTGGCTGCCCACTTTCGGAGACCAATGTGATCTCGCTGGTGGTGTTGGCGAGCACCGTCGGCTTCCGATCCTTCCGCGGCTTCTTCTTCTTCTTAGCAGCCGGGTTGCCGCTGCCGTCAGCCTCCCCGACGACGTCACCCCCCGTGTGGTCGCCGCCGTCGGTGGTGGGTTCATACTCCTCCTCCTCCCCGGCTTCAGTCATCTCACGGTCAGCTCCAACTTCCTCCGCCGCCAAGTCCACCTCCTCATCCTCTTGTCGCTGGGAGGGGCCGAATTCCCAGAACTCGGCGTTCGCCGCTCTGGCTTCCTCTTCGAGGGTCATGGCGGCCTTAGAAGTGCCGGCCACGTTGTCGTCGGCCGACATATTTGCAATTTCTATAAAGAAGAGGATGGAATCTATTAGTACAATTGTCGGCCGGAAAATTCAGCATGACCTTTGCTAATTTTTGGACATAGGAGCCCCATTTCTCAACCGAAACGGAAGTGAATCAATGTTTCGGGAGAAATGGGCAGCTCATTTGAAGTCCCTGCAACAATTCACATAACAAAATAGTCCAACAGCAAGCATCTCAGCAGCAGCCAGCAATATATATCAGCAACAGTAGCCAGCAATAGCAGCAACAGCAGCAGCCAGCAATAGCAGAAGCCAGCAGCCAGCAGGCAATAGCAGCAACAACACCACAACTTCTTTTTCTTATCAAGCCAGCAACAGAAATAGGGAGCAACAGCCAGCAATAACAGCAAGCAACACAAGTTCTTTTTCTTATCAAGCCAGCACCAGCCACCATGACAAAAAAATCCTTTACTTGTTAGAAATAGAGAGCCTGAACTTCTCTGGTTAGCCTGTACATTTCATGCTCAGTATACATTTCATGCTTATCCTATACATTTAAAATAAGCAAAGGCTATACATTTCATGCTTAGCCTGTACATTTAAAATGAAGTGACAATAACATAAAATGAATTATATCTCTGGTAGCATACCCACACTCTACCTTGCTACTGCTACACTGTACATGCATGATTTATATCCCTGGTAGCATACCATCATATTATTTACGAATTAAAATGCAGGGATCATACAAACAGACTTGCATTTACTACTGCTTCCTTACTACATCAATTTACTGCTGCTTACTTACCCATATAGTTCTCGTGCGTCCAGTTTTGGAATATGGCTAAGTGCCAAACTTCTGTGGCGCACCAAGGCCAACATGCGCCACAGAATCTTGTAATTCTGTGGCGCATGTTGGCCTTGGTGCGCCACAGAAGTTTGACACATAGCCATATTTTTTAATGCCTGCATCATATATATGTTCCGAATATAAAATTATTTCTTAATTTTTAAAATTATTTCATTTAATACATTCCTAGTGTTTTATTCAAGAAATAAATGTTATGCAAGTTAATTAATATATATAATTCAAAAAAAATCACCACACATCACACACACATATATGCATGCATGGATGCTTTGTGTCATACACACACATATACACACATGTGTTTTTGTCAAAGTACATATAAGTGTGCATTATAGAGTACAAAAAAAGCCACAATGAACTTCTCGGTTCCGATCGGTGGCTAGCTAGCGTTTCTTGACAATGTTCTTGCCCTTCTTCATCGCGGTTGTTGAATACTTTAGCCCGGCCACCTTGAGATTTCTTCTTGTGTAGGGGCAACCTTTAGCCGGTAGGGTGGTCTTCCTTCTTACTTTCGAATAAGTAGTAGGCTTGTCGAAGTACTTGTCAAATTCCTCTTCGATCTTCGGATCGCCGTTCTTGTCGATGTCTTGCTTGTCGGCTTCTCCTTCCATTCCGATGATGCTCCTCTTGCCCCTCCTCACGACCACACGGCTGGGCTTTGACGGGTCGGTAATGAAGAAGCATTGGTCAATGATACGTCTCCAACGTATCGATAATTTCTTATGTTCCATGCCACTTTATTGATGATACCTACATGTTTTATGCACATTATATGTCATATTTATGCATTTTCTGGAACTAACCTATTAACAAGATGCCGAAGAGCCGCTTGTCGTTTTCTCGCTGTTTTTGGTTTCAGAAATCCTAGTAAGGAAATATTCTCGGAATTGGACGAAATCTTCGCCCAGGGTCCTATTTTTGCACGGAGCTTCCAGAAGACCGAAGAGGGAAGGAAGTGGGGCCACGAGGGGCCGTCACCATAGGGCGGCGCGGCCCAGGCCCTGGCCGCGCCGACCTATGGTGTGGGGCCCTCGTGTGGCCCCCCACGTTGCCCTTTCGCCTACTTAAAGCCCCCGTCGCGAAACCCCCAGCACCGAGAGCCACGATACGGAAAACCTTCCACAGACGCCGCCGCCGCGAATCCCATCTCGGGGGATTCAGGAGATCGCCTCCGGCACCCTGCCGGAGAGGGGATTCATCTCCCGGAGGACTCTTCATCGCCATGATCGCCTCCGGAGTGATGAGTGAGTAGTTCACCCCTGGACCATGGGTCCATAGCAGTAGCTAGATGGTCGTCTTCTCCTAATTGTGCTTCATTGTTGGATCTTGTGAGCTGCCTAACATGATCAAGATCATCTATCCGTAATACTATATGTTGTGTTTGTCGGGATCCGATGGATAGAGAATACTATGTTATGGTGATTATCAATCTATTGTTTATGTGTTGTTTATGATCTTGCATGCTCTCCGTTATTAGTAGAGGCTCTGGCCAAGTTTTTGCTCTTAACTCCAAGAGGGGGTATTTATGCTCGATAGTGGGTTCATGCCTTCATTGACACCCGGGACAAGTGACGTAAAGTTCTAAGGTTGTGATGTGCTGTTGCCACTAGGGATAAAACATTGATGCTATGTCTAAGGATGTAGTTGTCGATTACATTACGCACCATACTTAATGCAATTGTCTCGTTGCTTAGCAACTTAATACCGAATGGGGTTCGGATGATAACCTCGAAGGTGGACTTTTTAGGCATAGATGCAGTTGGATGGCGGTCTATGTACTTTGTCGTAATGCCCAATTAAATCTCACTATATTTATCATATCATGTACATGCATTGTTATGCCTTTCTCTATTTGTCAATTGCCCGACTGTAATTTGTTCACCCAACATGCTTTTATCTTATGGGAGAGACACCTCTAGTGAACTGTGGATCCCGGTCCTATTCTTTACATAGCATACAATCTACTGCAATTGTGTTTTACTATTTTCTTGCAAACAATCATCTTCCACTCGATACGTTTAATCCTTTGTTACATCAAGCCGGTGAGATTGACAACCTCACTGTTTCGTTGGGGCAAAGTACTTTGGTTTTGTTGTGCAGATTCCACGTTGGCGCCGGAATCCCTGTTGTTGCGCCGCATCACATTTCGCCACCATCAACCTTCAACGTGCTTCTTGGCTCCTCCTGGTTCGATTAAACCTTGGTTTCTTTCTGAGGGAAAACTTGCCACTGTGCGCATCATACCTTCCTCTTGGGGTTCCCAATGGACGTGTACATTTACGCGCATCAAGCTTGTTTTCTGGCGCCGTTGTTGGGGAGATCAAGACACGCTGCAAGGGGAGTCTCCACTTCTCAATCTCTTTACTTTGTTTTTGTCTTGCTTTATTTTATTTACTACTTTGTCTGCTGCACCTAAACAAAACACACAAAAAAATTAGTTGCTAGTTTTACTTTATTTACTGTCTTGCTTACTATATCGAAAACACACAAAAAAATTAGTTACTTGCATTTACTTTATCTAGTTTGTTTTATTTACCGTTGCTAAAATGAATACCCCTGAAAATACTAAGTTGTGTGACTTCACAAATGCAAATAATAATGATTTCCTATGCACACCTATTGCTCCACCTCGCTACTACAAGCAGAATTCTTTGAAATTAAACCTCGCTTTACCGAATTTGGTTATGAGAGATCAATTTTCTCGGTGTTAGTTCCGATGATGCCGCTGCCCATCTCAATAATTTTGTTGAACTTTGTGAAATGCAAAAGTATAAGGATGTAGATGGTGATATTATTAAATTGAAAATATTTCCTTTCTCATTAAGAGGAAGAGCTAAAGATTGGTTGCTATCTTTGCCTAAGAATAGTATTGATTCATGGACTAAATGTAAGGATGCTTTTATTGGTAGATATTATCCTCCCGCTAAAATTATATCTTTGAGAAGTAGCATAATGAATTTTAAGCAATTAGATACTGAACATGTTGCTCAAGCATGGGAGAGAATGAAAACTTTGGTAAAGAATTGCCCAACCCATGGACTCGACTACTTGGATGATCATCCAAACCTTCTATGCAGGACTAAATTTTTCTTCGCGGAATTTATTGGATTCAGCTGCTGGAGGTACCTTTATGTCCATCACATTGGGGGCGGCTACAAAACTTCTTGATGATATGATGATAAATTACTCTGAATGGCACACGGAAAGAGCTCCACAAGGTAAGAAGGTAAATTCCGTTGAAGAAACCTCTTCCTTGAGTGATAAGATTGATGTGATTATGTCTATGCTTGTGAATGGTAGATCTAATGTTGATCCAAATAATGTTCCTTTAGCTTCATTGGTTGCTCAAGAAGAAAATGTTGATGTGAATTTCATTAAAAATAATAATTTCAACAACAATGCTTATAGGAACAACTCTGGTAATAACTATAGGCCATATCCTTCTGCTAATGGTAATGGTTATGGTAATTCTTATGGGAATTCTTACAATAATAATAGGAGTGTACCCTCTGGTCTTGAAGCTATGCTTAAAGAATTTATTAGTACACAAACTGCTTTTAACAAATCTGTTGAGGAAAAGCTTGATAAAATTGATACTATTGCTTCTAGAGTTGATAGACTTGCCTCCGATGTTAATCTTTTAAATTTGAAAGTTATGCCTAATAATGATATTGATAATAAGATTACTACTACAGCAAATGCCATCCAAGTTAGAATTAATGAGAATATAAGATTAATGGCTGAATTGCGTGCTAGGTGGGATAGAGAAGAAAATGAAAAACTAGCTAAAGAGAATAATGTAGCTAAAGTTTGGACTATTACCACCACTAGTAATGCTAATTCTTCACATGTTGCTGCACCTCCTACTATCAATGGTAAAATAATTGGTGTTGGCAATGTTTCTACTCCTAGTGCAAAGCGTACAAAACTGCCTCGAAATTGCTAAAATTGCCGAAACCGCTTGTGATAAAACCGCTGAAATTTTTTCCAACCTTGGGAACAATGATCCCATTGCTGTAGCTCATAATGATTTAGATTTTGATGATTGCCACATCTCTGAAGTTATAAAGTTCTTACAAAAACTTGCTAAAAGTCCTAATGCTAGTGCTATAAATTTAGCCTTTACAAAACATATTACAAATGCTCTCATAAAAGCTAGAGAAGAGAAACTAAAACTTGAAACTTCTATTCCTAGAAAGTTAGAAGATGGTTGGGAGCCCATCATTAAAATGAAATTCAATGACTTTGAATGTAATGCTTTATGTGATCTTGGTGCAAGTATTTCGTTATGCCTAAAAAGATTTATGATATGCTTGACTTGCCACCATTGAAGAATTGTTATTTGGATGTTAATCTTGCCGATAATGTTAAAAAGAAACCTTTGGGGAGGATTGATAATGTGCACATTACGGTTAACAATAACCTTGTCCCCGTTGATTTTGTTGTCTTGGATATCGAATGCAATGCATCTTGTCCTATTGTGTTGGGAAGACCTTTTCTTCGAACCGTTGGTGTCTGTTATTGATATGAGGGAAGGTAATATTAAATATCAATTTCCTCTCAAGAAAGGTATGGAACACTTCCCTAGAAAGAGAATGAAGTTGCCTTTTGATTCTATTATTAGAACAAGTTATGATGTTGATGCTTCTACTCTCGATGTTACTTGATTTGCACTTTCGCGCCTAGCTGAAAGGCGTTAAAGAAAAGCGCTTATGGGAGACAACCCATGTTTTTACTACAGCACTTTGTTTTATATTTGAGTCTTGGAAGTTGTTTACTACTGTAGCAACCTCTCCTTATCATGTTTTTGTGCCAAGTAAAGTTTCTATGTTATAGTTGATGTTATATTTGGGATCGCTGCGCAGAAACAGCATTGCTGTCTGTCACGAATCTGGGCACAGGCCTCTGTAGAAAATTCTAAAAAATCTGCCAATTTACGAGCGTGATCCTCAGATATGTACGCAACTTTCATTAGTTTTGAGTTTTTCCATTTGAGCAAGTCTGGTGCCATTTTAAAATTCGTCTTTACGGACTGTTCTGTTTTTGACAGATTCTGCCTTTTATTTCGCATTGCCTCTTTTGCTATGTTGGATTTATTTCTTTGATCCATTAATGTCCAGTAGCTTTATGCAATGTCCAGAAGTGTAAAGAATGATTGTGTCACCTCTGAATGTGTGAATTATTAATTGTGCACTAACCCTCTAATGAGTTTGCTTGAAGTTTGGTGTGAAGGAAGTTTTCAAGGGTCAAGAGAGGAGAATGATATACTATGATCAAGAGGAGTGAAATCTCTAAGCTTGGGGATGCCCCCGTGGTTCACCCCTGCATATTTTAAGAAGACTCAAGCGTCTAAGCTTGGGGATGCCCAAGGCATCCCCTTCTTCATCGACAACATCATCAGGTTCCTCCCCCGAAACTATATTTTTATTCAGTCACATCTTGTGTTCTTTACTTGGAGCGTCGGTTTGTTTTTGTTTTTGTTTTTGTTTGAATAAAATGGATCCTAGCATTCACTTTGTGGGAGAGAGACACGCTCCGCTGTTGCATATGGACAAATATGTCCTTAGGCTTTACTCATAATGTTCAAGGCGAAGTTTCTTCTTCGTTAAATTGTTATATGGTTGGAATTGGAAAATGCTACATGTAGTAATTCTAAAATGTCTTGGATAATGTGATACTTGGCAATTGTTGTGCTCATGTTTAAGCTCTTGCATCATATGCTTTGTACCCATTAATGAAGAAATACATAGAGCTTGCTAAAATCTGATTTGCATATTTGGTCTCTCTAAGGTCTAGATAATATCTAGTATTGAGTTTTGAACAACAAGGAAGACGGTGTAGAGTCTTATAATGTTTACAATATGTCTTTTATGTGAGTTTTGCTGCACCGGTTCATCCTTGAGTTTGCTTCAAATAACTTTGCTAGCCTAAACCTTGTATCGAGAGGGAATACTTCTCATGCATCCAAAATCCTTGAGCCAACTACTATGCCATTTGTGTCCACCATACCTACCTACTACATGGTATTTCTCCGCCATTCCAAAGTAAATTGCTTGAGTGCTACCTTTAAAATTCCATCATTCACCTTTGCAATATATAGCTCATGGGACAAAATAGCCTTAAAAACTATCGTAGTATTGAATATGTACTTATGCACTTTATATTTTATTAAGTTGCTTGTTGTGCGATAACCATGCTTCGGGGGAACGCCATCAACTATTGTTGAATATCATGTGAGTTGCTATGCATGTCCGTCTTGTCTCGAAGGATCTATCATTTTAGTGGTTGGAGCATGCAAAATTGTTAGAGAAGAACATTGGGCCGCTAACTAAAGCCATGAATCATGGTTGAAGTTTCAGTTTTGGACATATATCCTCAATCTCATATGAGAATAATAATTGTTGCTACATGCTTATGCATTTAAGAGGAGTCCATTATCTGTTGTCCATGTTGTCCCGGTATGGATGTCTAAGTTGAGAATAATCAAAAGCGAGAAATCCAAAATGCGAGCATTCTCCTTAGACCTTTGTACAGGCGGCATGGAGGTACCCCTTTGTGACACTTGGTTGAAACATGGCATGCAAAGATCCGGTAGTCCAAGCTAAGTAGGACGAGGTGCGGACACTATTAGTATACTATGCATGAGGCTTGCAACTTGTAAGATATAATTTACATAACTCATATGCTTTATTACTACCGTTGACAAAATTGTTTCATGTTTTCAAAATAAAAGCTCTAGCACAAATAAAGCAATCGATGCTTTCCTCTTTGAAGGACCTTTCTTTTACTTTTATTGTTGAGTCAGTTTACCTATCTCCCTCCACCTTAAGAAGCAAACACTTGTGTGAACTGTGCATTGATTCCTACATACTTGCATATTGCACTTGTTATATTACTTTATGTTGACAATATCCATGAGATATACATGTTATAAGTCGAAAGCAACCGCTGAAACTTAATCGTCCTTTGTGTTGCTTCAATTCCTTTACTTTGATTTATTGCTTTATGAGTTAACTCTTATGCAAGACTTATTGATGCTTGTCTTGAAGTACTATTCATGAAAAGTCTTTGCTTTATGATTCACTTGTTTACTCATGTCATTACCTTTGTTTTGATCGCTGCATTCATTACATATGTTTACAAATAGTATGATCAAGATTATGA
>NC_061511.1:49334247-49468200 GCF_022539505.1 Lolium rigidum | reverse complement strand
GTGCCGCTTGCATGACGCCGCCAGCCAACGGGCTCCCGAAAACACATCCGCAACGGTCCGATTTTCCGTGGCGGAAGGGCGCCCAAGCGCGACGGACCGAAAAAATCGTCGTTGGACTTTGCCTGACGCAGTTTCCACAACAGAACCCATATCGTCGGGTTAGGCCCATAGGCGACGAAAAATGCCCCTTAGTTGACGATTTTGGGACGTTGTCTATCAGAACTTTTCTTGTAGTGTATGTTGTGTTTGTCGGGATCCGATGGATAGAGAATACTATGTTATGGTGATTATCAATCTATTGTTTATGTGTTGTTTATGATCTTGCATGCTCTCCGTTATTAGTAGAGGCTCTGGCCAAGTTTTTGCTCTTAACTCCAAGAGGGGGTATTTATGCTCGATAGTGGGTTCATGCCTTCATTGACACCTGGGACAGTGACAGAAAGTTCTAAGGTTGTGATGTGTTGTTGCCACTAGGGATAAAACATTGATGCTATGTTTTAAGGATGTAGTTGTCGATTACATTACGCACCATACTTAATGCAATTGTCTGTTGCTTAGCAACTTAATACTGAATGGGGTTCGGATGATAACCTGAAGGTGGACTTTTTAGGCATAGATGCAGTTGGATGGCGGTCTATGTACTTTGTCGTAATGCCCAATTAAATCTCACTATATTTATCATATCATGTACATGCATTGTTATGCCTTTCTCTATTTGTCAATTGCCCGACTGTAATTTGTTCACCCAACATGCTTTTATCTTATGGGAGAGACACCTCTAGTGAACTGTGGATCCCGGTCCTATTCTTTACATAGCATACAATCTACTGCAATTGTGTTTTACTATTTTCTTGCAAACAATCATCTTCCACTCAATACGTTTAATCCTTTGTTACAGCAAGCCGGTGAGATTGACAACCTCACTGTTTCGTTGGGGCAAAGTACTTTGGTTTTGTTGTGCAGATTCCACGTTGGCGCTGGAATCCCTGTTGTTGCGCCGCATCACATTTCGCCACCATCAACCTTCAACGTGCTTCTTGGCTCCTCCTGGTTCGATTAAACCTTGGTTTCTTTCTGAGGGAAAACTTGCCACTGTGCGCATCATACCTTCCTCTTGGGGTTCCCAACGGACGTGTACATTTACGCGCATCAGTCAACTTGGCTAGCGAGCACCCACGGCTCATTTTTCGCGGAGGGGGTCTTCGATTTGGCATCGGGTATAACCATGGTGGTGAAATATAGTCCATCTTTTTCGACGCTCTTGGCCCATCTCACACGGAACATCGGCATCGTCACTCCAACGTAGTCGAGTTCCCAAATCTCCTCGATCCTTCCGTAGAATCTTTCCTTGACATCAGTCTTGTCATCGGTGTAGGATAGCATAGTTACTCCTGAGTTTTGATATTCGCTATTCTTGTCCTTTTCCTCGGTGTAGAATCTATATCCGTTGATGTCGTACGACTGATAGGTCCTTATGTTGTGCCCGGGTCCCTGTGACAGGGAGAATATGAGTTTCTGCTCTTCAGTAGAAGGCATCGGTGCGGGACTTTCCAGTAGCCTTTTCTTGAACCACCCCGTGAAGGTGGAGTTGTGCTCTTTCGTAACGTCCCTTGTTTTCCTCGGCCGTCCTAGGTCGATGAACTTCTGCTCGATTAAGCTTTTGTGCTTATCCACCCAAGGGCTGACCAATTCTATGTGTTGTAGCGCGACTCGGTGTGCCCCTGTCAAAGTCGGCGTGTCGACCAGCGATGCCGACATGCATTGCGCGGTAGCCCTCGCGGTGACCAAACCCCGCTAGCCTCGCCGACGTGCTTCTCGGTGGGCAGACCGACATCCTCGTTCTCGGTGCTTAGGTAGTTTTGGCAGAAGGAGATGCACTCATAGGTGAGAAAGCCCTTGGCTATGCTTCCATCTGGACGGGCCCTGTTGCGAACGAATCCTTTGATGACACCGTTCAACCTTTCGAATGGCATCATGTTGTGCAGGAATGTCGGCCCGAGGTGGATGATGTCATCCACTACATGGACAAGCAGATGCACCATGATGTCGAAGAACGCTAGCGGGAAGTAAATCTCAAGCTCGCATAGTATCTCGACGATCTCTTCTTGTAGCCTGTTGAGCTGCTTAACGCCGATGGACTTCCTAGAGATGACGTCGAAGAAGTTGCAGAGGGCAACAAGCGTCTCGCGGACGTGGTCGTCCATTATCCCTCGCATCGCAACGGGAAGTATATGTGTCATCAGCACGTGACAGTCGTGAGACTTCATCCCGCTAAACCTCTTCTTCGCTACGTCCAGATATCTGCTTATCTTCCCCGAGTAACCGTGAGGAACTTTTACGCCTAGGAGGCACTCGAAAAACCTCTCGAGCTCCTCCTCGCTCAGAGTGAAGCAGGCAGGTTTAAGCACCACCACCTCATTCTTCTTAGCCCTTTTGTGGCGACCCTGAGTCGTTTCCGTCTGTTCATCATCATCATCATCATCATCATCATCATCATCATCACTATCGGTGGGGTACTGAAGTTCTTTCTTGAGGCCAAGCAATTTCAGGTCGGTTCTTGCTTTCGGGCCATCCTTGGTCCTCTCCGGCATGTTCATCAGAGTGCCAAGTAGGCTCTCGGTAACGTTTTTCGTGATGTGCATGACATCGAGGCTATGGGGCGTGTGGAGGACCTTCCAGTACGGCAGGTCCCAGAAAACGGACCTCGCTTTCCATACACCCAGCGAGCGGCGATTCCCGCGGTCGCTTCTTTCCCGGCGCGGGGCACTCTTCCCAATTTTCCAAAAGCTCGGATATTTCTTCGCCGCTCCTCGGTCGTGGGGCTCTTCCGAGCTCCTCTTTGCCGTTGAACAGATCCTTGCGTTTACTCCACGGGTGATCGAAGCGAAGCCACATTCGAGTCCCTTGGAACACAGTTTTACAAGACCCGGGAGCCTTCGGCAGCTGCAGATGCGGGGTCTTATCCATGCACTTGACACATGCCTTGAATCCGTGGTTCACCTGGCACGATACATATGCGTAACCAGGATAGTCCTGCACTGTCGTTAGCAATGCGGCTCTGAGAGGGAAATAATCTCTTTTGTACGCGTCCCAAGTACGGGCCGGCGTCTGCCACAGCGTGGCTAACTCCTCTTTCAACAGACCGAGATACAAATGCATGTCCACGCCCGGTTGTTTTGGCCCCTGAATAAGAATACTCATGCGTACGTACCGCTGCTTTGTGCACAGCCGAGGGGAGGTTGTATGGCCATACAAACACGGGCCAGGTGCTATGCGTGCTACTCGGTTTCCAAAGGGATTGAGTCCGTCGGTGCTCATGCCCGGACGAATGTTCCTCGGTTCGCTCCCGAACTCATCTCGCGAACTCAATGTCCAACGCATTCCACCGGCTAGCGTCTCGCAGGGTGTGTCGGGATCTTGCCCTTCTCCGGATCATCTCGCGGGCTTCTCCCTTTTCGCGTGCCATTGCATGAGCTTTGCTTCCTTAGGATCTACGAAATACCGCTGCAGACGGGGAGTGATAGGAAAGTACCAGACAACTTTCAGAGGAACTTTCTTGTTCCCTCTCTTGTACCGTCCTTGGCCGCACACCGGACATGTGGTTATATCCTTGTACTCATTCCGAAAAAGTGCACAATCATTGATGCATGCGTGGTACTTTACGTGCGGTAGGTCGAGTGGGCAAACTACTTTCTTGGCCTCGTCGATACTTGTCGGCAATGTGTTGTCCTTGGGAAGACGAGCATGCCAGGATTCCATGTTATCGCTGAAGCTGCTGTCGGTCCATTTGTGTTCCGCCTTCATCTCCAGACACTCTAGCGTTACACTCAAGCGTGTATCCTCGGGCCGGCACCCTGGATACAATGGAGTCATCCCGTCTACCTCCATTTGCGCCAGCTTGGCTTCGAGTTTGGCGTTGCCCGTGTCCTTCAGGAGAAGCTCTTGAACATGAGGGTCCCGCAGGGCCGACGTTAGCGGCGTCTCGCTTGCTCTCGGCATCTCCACCACCATCTCCTCCGGCATCATCATCTCCTTCATCGGCCTCTCCTTCCTCATGATGAACACCATGTTCGGGAGACTCTTCGTCTTCTCGCCCGATGTCGGCCTCTTCTTCATGACCAACATTTGTCGCCGGCTCCTCGTTGAAGCCGAGCATGAAACCGTGCCTGAGCAGTTGTTCCTCCAGTTGTCCAGAATCAGGGTCGATCCACTCGCCGGAGTCCGCATTTTCGACATACGTACATCTTATCGTGGTCATGTTGTTCCTAACCATGTCGGCCTTCGCGTTCACCTTGTATCTAACCACTTGTCCTTCCCTCATATGGACGACCATGGTTGACTCGCATCATACATATATAGAGCAAAAGAGAGTTAATTAGAACCACACACACCATGCACAAACACACATGCATGCATGATCGCCGGAAAATTTCGGCATGACCTATCCTAAAAGTAGGACATATGGCTAGTGCAAGAATTTGCCGAAATGGAAATGAATCAACATTTCGGCAAACATCCATGCACCACATGCCGGCACAAACCAACAACACAAATAGGCTTCTTCGCAAGCAAACATTCAACCACAACAAAAAGCTCAACACATATAAACATCATCGTCTCGCCACCGCAAACCGTCCGGGAGCGCGATAATAATCTTCACCTACAAAACATCCATACACACAAAACATGTATCCAATAGTACTCAACCTCTCACAAATCTACCAAGATCATGGTGGAGCAAGAGGATGGGGTGGTGGAGACAAAACAATGGACCATGCAAGAGGGAAAGTAGAGGAGGAGGGAAAGAGAATTGTGGTTTTTAGTACCCCTCTACAAGTTGGAGTGGCTTCCCCTCACAAATATGCCCACAAAATAGGCTTAGAGCTATCAACAATGGAGAAAAGTATGACCAAAATGGAGTGGGAGAGAGGAGCAACACGAGCTGGTTGGAGGAGACAAGAATGGAAATGGTGGTGAGTGGAAGAAAAGAGGGGAAAGCTGTCTCCAAAAGTGAGATCTACTATTCACTTTCTGTGGCGCATATGCTGATATGCGCCACAGAAACATGAACTTCTGTGGCGCATATTAGCTCATGCGCCACAGAATCATGGTGGCGTGAGCCGGGGGGTGGACCCCGCAGGATATTCTGTGGCGCATGGATCCAAGTGCGCCACAGAAAGTTAAGTTTCTGTGGCGCACGCTGGACCATGCGCCACAGAATATCCTTCGGCCATGTGCAGTGGTGGACCCAGCGTGGGTCCCACAAACTTTCTGTGGCGCACTGCCCTCGGTGCGCCACAGAATCTCCATCTTCTGTGGCGCATATGCTTGATCATGCGCCACAGAAACAGCCATTTGTTTATGGCGCATTAAAGTGGTGCGCCACAGAAATATTTTTGTGGCGCATGGGTGGTTTGATGCGCCACAGAGGTGGTTTCCACCTATAATGGTTTTCCTACTAGTGAAAGGAAAAGAAAACACAGGAAAAGTGCAAGCCAACACCCATTACCTTGCATATAATAGATCACTCATCTCACATAACACATTTGTGTATCCAAAATCTGATAAAGGATGCATGTAAACTATTTTTTCAAGCGGCCTTAACATGTTACCTGTGTCTGTGTCCCACAACCTAGAGAAAAGCAATCACCCTAGTACCGTGCAACGTAACACCAGTGTACAATACTACAAGAAGAGGATATGACACAGAGAAGTATGACCCATCCTCATTATACCGTCCACCAAAACATTTGATGTATAATTGCAGAACATTTTTTTTCTAATGTATAATTGCAGAACATGATGTTATAATAAAAATATGGATATCTATGTCCCATTCCCAAGCCTCGCAATCATCAACAACAACATTTAGGACGAGTAAAAAAAATCGATACATGAATGAGTTGCCGTGGATGCAGGCTGCAACACAATGAAGTTGCTGAGGATGTGGGTAGGGTACTGACCAGATCTATGAAATATGTAGACGATATATACGTACTCACCCCTGGTGTAGAGTTCAACCTGTTGCTGGTCGATATTAGGATATTAGAACAGAGAACAGCATGCAAAATCAAATGTAATTAGTGTTGTGAATGAGCAACTAGTATTCACAGAGGGCCATAGGCCAGTACATGTACATGTGTGACAATGTGCAGGTAAGCCCCTCATACACTGGGGAATAACGGAAAAGGAACTATACAACTCTAACACCCCCCCCCTCAAACTCATGGTGGATCAACAACACTGAGTTTGGAGAGAAAGAAACTATGCTGTGCTCGAGTCCGGGCCTTGGTGAAGAAGTCGGCAAGCTGAAGCTCGAAGGCACATAATGAAGAGCCATAACCCGATGCTTGCACAGCATGACGCACATAGAAGGCATCAACACCGATGTGTTTGGTGAGCTCGTGCTTCACCCGATCACGCGCAATGCTGATGGCACCAGTACTGTCCGATAAGAGCGGAGTCGGAGCGTCAGCAGAAACACCAAAGTCCGCAAGTAACCAGCGTAACCAAGTCACCTCAGCCGTCAAGAGAGCCATCGCTCGCAACTCAGCCTCAACACTCGAACGAGAGACTGCAACCTCGCTTCTTGGTCTTCCAAGCAATGAGAGAGCCACCAAGAAAGACACAGTAGGCAGAAAGAGACTTGCGATCCTCTGGATCGCTAGCCCAGGTAGCATCTGAGTAGGTCTGGAGCTGTAAGGAGCTGGAGCGAGGAAAGAAAAGCCGACGGGAGATAGTGCCACGAAGATAGCGAAGGACACGAAGAAGATGACTATAGTGGACACTAGTGGGAGCATCCATGAACTGACTCAAAATGTGGACTGGGTAGGAGATGTCAGGACGTGTGACAGCAAGGTAGACAAGACTCCCAACCAAGTGACGATAGCGAGTCGGGTCCGGAAGAGGATCACCATCAGTGGAACGGAGGCGGACATTGAGCTCCATAGGAGTCTCGACAATGCGCTCATTACCAAGAGCGGCACGAGCGAGAAGGTCCTGAATATACTTCTCCTGGGAGATATAGAAGCCATCGGAGGTAGAGGAAACCTCAAGCCCAATAAAGTAGCGGAGAGGACCAAGATCAGTCATGAGAAACTGATCGCGAAGACGAGCCTTGACAAAGGCAATGTACTCAGGGTCATCGCCTGTGATGATCATGTCATCAACATAAAGAAGAAGCAGAGTCCGACCACGAGAGGATGTGTGGACAAAAGCGCAGGGTCATGTGCGCTAGGGACGAAACCAGCAGCGATGACGACGGAGGCAAAACGCTGAAACCAGGCGCGAGGGGCTTGCTTAAGGCCATAGAGAGAGCGCCGGAGACGACAGACCATGCCATCGGGAACAGAGTAGCCAGGAGGTGGCTGCATGTATACCTCCTCACTTAACTCACCGTTAAGAAAAGCATTCGCACATCAAGCTGAGAGACAGGACCGGTGGCGAACGAAGCAACGGCAAGAAGAGTACGAACGAGTGGTCATGTGAGCCACGGGAGCAAAGGTCTCGTCATAGTCACGGCCATGCTCCTGCTGAAAGCCGCGAGCGACAAGTCGAGCCTTGTAGCGCTCAAGAGAACCATCGGAGCGAGTCTTGATCTTGTAGACCCACTTGCAGGTGATGGGACGAACAGAGGAAGGAGGAGTGACAACATCCCAAGTGCCAGTACGCTCAAGAGCAGCAATCTCCTCAGCCATCGCTAGCTGCCATTCGGGATGAGCAAGGGCATCCCGATAAGAGAGTCGGCTCAAGGGCAGCGAGAAGACCGTAGTGAGTGGGAGAATAGCGATCGGGAGGAGGACGAGGACGAGCACGAAGATGGTGAGTCGGCTCGGACGGAGAGGGCATCGCATCGAGGTAGAGGGCATGTCGGGAGAAGCGAGCATCATCCTCACGGGGACGACGGGAGTAGTGAAAAGCGTAGGGAGGGACGACCGTAGGCGAGGAAGGTGACATGGGAGGGGAAGATGTGGAGGGTGGGGACGGTGGTGACGAAGGAGAGGGGGGCCTGACGGGTGGAGGAGGAGAAGGTGGTGAGAGACTCGGCGGAGTAGGGATCGGAGGCACAGGAGGAGGTGAGTCAGGGAACATGAGAAAAGAGATATCATCCACCGAGAAGGAAGAGGAGGAGGGACGCGGGTAGAAAGGACGGGACTCATCAAAAGTGACATCCCGAGATATGCGCATCCGACGACCAATAGGATCCCAACACTTATATCCTTTGTGCTCGGTGGCTGTAGCCAAGGAAGACACACTCAACAGATTGAGCACTCAGCTTGGTGCGTTCGCGTGGAGCAAGAAGAACATAGCAAACACAACCAAAAAGACGAAGGGTCGAGTAATCAGGAGTGTGACCAGTGAGACGCTCAAGAGGAATACCACCCTGCAAGGCTGTGGATGGCTGAAGGTTGATGAGATAGGTGGAAATAGACACAGCCTCAGCCCAGAAGTGAGGAGGAAGAGAGGCAGCGATCATCATCGCACGTGCCGTCTCAAGCAGGTGGCGATGCTTGCGCTCAGCCACGCCATTTTGGGCATGAGCGCCAGGGCAGGAAAACTGGGCAAGGGTGCCCTGCTCAGCAAGAAACCACGTAACAGCTGGGAGATGTACTCACCAGCAGAATCGGCCCGAAAGACATGTATAGGCGTGGAAAACTGAGTATGGACCATGGCAGCAAAATGCTTATATATCGAGAGAACCTCGCTGCGAGAAGTCATAAAATATATCCAAGTGTGGCGAGAGAAGTCATCGATAAAAATAACATAGTAGCCCCCTTGGAAGCAAAGGGAGCCGGACCCCATACATCAGAATGGACCAAATCAAACGGACGCTGAGATACAGACTCACTAGTAGGATAAGGTAACTGATTCTGTTTACCAAGCCTACAACCCTGACAACCCTGAAGCGAGACATCTCCTGAGACAGGCCCCAGAAGACCTCGACGAAGCAAAGACGACAAACGAGAACCACAAAGATGACCAAGACGATGATGCCACTGCTGAAAGGAGGCGGTAGTGGAAGCAGCAAGCACACGTGGTGCAGTTGGTGAAGTGGTAGAAGAAGGAACATGAAGTCAAGCTCCCAAAGTCCCTGGGAGTCACGGCACCGAGGGCCAGCCCCAACCAGTGCCCGAGTGTGAGTGTCCTGGACAGAACAAGAATCAACGTCAAGGATGACCCGACAACCAGAATCAGCAAGTTGAGCAGCGGAAAACAAGTTCATGGTAAGACGGGGAACATGAGACACATCAGGAAAGGAAAAGGAGGGAGTAGAAAGAATGCCACGACCAGCAACAGGAAGAGAAGTACCATCGGCAGTAAGAACACGAACAGGAAGAGGAAGAGGTCGAAGAGAGGAAAGGGCAGAAGAATCAGGAGACATGTGAAAAGAAGCTCCAGAATCCAGAACCCACGAAGATGTACCTGACTGTGTAGAGGAACCAGCCGCGGAGGCAGCAGTACCCGTCGAAGCAGAGCCGGAGGAGGCAAGGAGACGCTGAAGCCTCACTATATCCTGCTCAGTGAAGCCGGTGGTGACAGGCGCTGAAGGGGGAGCACGAGGAGGCACACCCCGCTGCTTCTGATAACAGTCAGACTCAAGGTGACCAGGCCTCCGGCAGTGAGTGCAGAACCGAGGAGGACGAGGGCGACCCCCACCGCGAGAAGGGCGGGCTCCCCCAGAAGCAGTAGGCACTGGTGTGGGTAGAGGCGGCAGTGCAGGTGTAGTGGGAACTCGAGTAGCAAGAACAGAAGGTGTCCCAAGCAGTCCAGCACCACGCAGGCGGGTCTCCTCAGCACGAAGCTCAGTCAACACCTCTGAGATAGGAACACGACCTCGAGCAAACAACTGAGCACGACGGGGCTCAAACTCTGGACGAAGTCTAGACAAGAACTCATGGATCCTCTGAAAGTCCATATCTGAACGCACTGTCCGGCAACACTGGCAAGTACCACAGACAGCACTGCGAAGGGAGTCAAGCTGGCGCCGCATCGCCGCACTCTGGGTGTAGAACTCATCAACGGTGGAGTCACCCCGCCGAAGATCATGCTCCCGACGCAACACAGATAAGTACAGAGAATCCCCAGAAGGCTGATAGCGCTGACGAAGGTGAGACCACATCTCAGCGACAGTAGCGAGACCCATAAACTCAGAAGCAAACTGTGGCTGAACACTCTGCGAGAGAACGGCAGCAGCTCTAGCATCCTCATCACACCACTGAGTAAAAACAGCCAAACTATCACGATAGGAGCCAAGAGCCTCTGAATAGGAAAGTACCTGCTCCTCATATGCCTCGTCAGCGGCAGCCTCAGCAGACTTGGCTGCATCGCGATCAGCCTGAGTAGCATCCTCATCAAGGACAGGTGGCACAAGCGGCGGGGTAGGAGGCACAGGAGCAGTGGGGCGCGGCGGACAGGAGACCTCGCCGGTAAGGACACCCCACAGTCGAAGACCCCCCATATGGATGCGCATAAAGGCAGCAAACTCCCCATAGTTGGTGCCATCAAAAATCAACGGGCACCGAGGAATGCTAACGTAGCCCGCAGATGAGGATGCCATACTGATACTTCTCAGTATTTTTTTTTTTTTTTTTGCAGATCCTAGATCTGGTCAAATCTTCACAGAAACGGGTGAAGCCTCAAACATCCATACACGAATCCAGATGAGGAGGAGAAGAAGGCTGAACCAGCAGCTGCTCCTGCTGACAACACTCGAGCAACAACGGAGCTGCTCACAATCCAGCGCTCCGTCACAACGACCGAGCAAGACCACACGGGTGAAGAACTGGGAGCAAAGGCTGAGCAGGATCCTCACCAGCAGCGGCCGGACTTGGGCACGCGCGCACGCGGAAGAGAATACCGCAGCGGCCGACCCGACTTGGCGTCACAGCAGGCTCTGGATGATTTCGGCCGGATCCAAGCCAGGAGCCAGCAGATCTGGCACGGAAGAAACTATTCCTGGCAGTGGCGGCCCGAATCGAGGCAGGGGCTGCCGGATCTAGCACGGGAGTGGCTGATTTGTGGATAGGAAGAAGAAAGAAAAGGCAGCAACGGCCGGAAAGATGGCCGGCGGTGCCAGACTAGCACGGAGTTGCTACGTGCGGGAAGAGCCTAACCATAGCTCTGATACCATGTTGTGAATGAGCAACTAGTATTCACAGAGGGCCATAGACCAGTACATGTACATGTGTGACAATGTGCAGGTAAGCCCCTCATACACTGGGGAATAACGGAAAAGGAACTATACAACTCTAACAATTAGCACCACCGTTGAGAACTTGAGATCGATATGGTTTGCAAGGGATGGTAGTACTAACCAGACTGGCGCCGACAAGAACAACGGGCCGGCCGGAACTCCCCGCTTGACCGGCGGCGGAAGGGTGGAATGGAGTGCAAGAGGAAGAGGGATGCTTTTGTAGTGGTCTGGAAGCCTGTATGGGGTTTGAATTGAACGTGTGATGTTTTACCGCGTTCAAACTGAATGGAACCCCGAGCGTTTTTACACAGTGGACAATTATGGTATGAAATTAACACACTCACGATTTCTGACTACTGGGATATTACTGCATGCAGACTGCGTGTCACACTTAGAGAAAAAAAACACAAGGGGGAAAAACACATGGCCGTTGCACTACACGATGGTTCCCAGAAACACAATGCATCGTAGGATGAAACCAAGAACCACATAGCCATTTGCGGAAGGTTGGGCCTTCCCTAATTCCTGTCATAGAGCACCCAACTAGATATATATGGGGTAGACGAAACCAGACGACCTGCAGTGTGCCGTCAAGGATGACATGCTGTGCATGATCACCTGAGAAGCATGATCACCGCTGGTTCCTGGGAAGAGAGTAACACAAATGCTCTGCCTCCAGCCCTATTTAAGTCTTTGTATGCCATGGCACCAGATCGATCAACTTAAACTTAATTTGTTTCGAACAGACACAGCACCGAAACCTCACCCACCGTGTCGCACCCAGGCGACACCAGGGGCACCCTCGCGCCGCCGCCGGTCTCTCCCCTACCTTGCCCAGCTCGCCGCCGCTGCCGCCGGCCCTTGCCGCGGTGGCGGCGGGCCCTGCTGGCGAAGGTGGCAGGGGTGCTCCTCCTCTCAGGGGCGCTGGCGGATGATCAGGCGGCTGGGACGTCTTCG
This sequence comes from Lolium rigidum, assembly GCF_022539505.1. NCBI lineage: Eukaryota > Viridiplantae > Streptophyta > Magnoliopsida > Poales > Poaceae > Lolium > Lolium rigidum. Next base: position 49,456,049 of record NC_061511.1, on the reverse strand, counting down.
GCCAGCTCGTCGGCGCACGGACGCCGGAGCGGCGGCTACGAGAACATGGGGTGGCGGATCCGGGCGGCGACGCGTGCGGCCCCTGGCCGGCGTGCGGTGCGGGGATGGCAGGGGCGCCGGCATGCGGCGCGGGGGTGGCCGGGGCGCGGCATGCTGCCCCGGTGGTGCAGCGGAGCGGGTCGTGGCGGAACATGGTGGCGCGCACGGCCCAGATGCGAGGCTGCTGGGGTGGACTGCGGGGCGGCTGCCCTGTGTGTGCTCTAGGTGGCATGGCGGCCGCGGTGGCTGCGAGGGCGGCATGGCGGCTAGACCGGGAAGCTCACGCTGCTGCGGCCGATAGCTCGACCTTGGACCCCTGTGTTGGCGTTCGTCGAAGCTCCCTCTCTGTGGCGGTTGGCGGCGCCCGCGGCGCTCTCCTCGGTGAGCTTGGTCGGCAGTAGTGGTGCAGTTCGGCTTATCAACCCCGCGCGGTGCGGGTGGTGCCAGCGGAGCTCGCTGAGCTCCTTGGTCTAGGTGTGGTGGCGGTGGTGGCTTGTGTGCGGCGGTGGCGCTGCTTCCGCACATGAGGTGTGTCTGCGGAGTGCGGGCTGGCAGCATTACGGTCTTCGTCTCGCTGTCTGGCCGCGTGAGGGTGTGGTGGCTCGTTTGCTCCGGGCGAAATCCTTACCGCGCAGCGTCTGTGGATGTCGCTGTCCTTCTTGGGGCGGTCGTGGAGCTCTCCGACCTTCACTGCCTTTGCGTTCACGTCTTCGGGTGAAAGCCTAGATCCCGTGGGATCGGATGACGGCGTCGTTTCTGCGTCGTTCCCCCTCTTGAGGGCGTCGTCTTGAAGTTGGTGTTCCCTTTCACGCACTCCAGTGGTCTGGACACACATGGCATCTGGGTTGGCAGGAGGTCAACCAGTGATGCAGGTGTTCCGGGTGGAGGCTTGAGAGGCAACGACGATGGTGATGACCAAGGTTTGGTTGCGTCAAGGTCATGTTAGTCGGCTCCGTTCTGGCGTGCCCGAATGTCTTCGTGGTGGTCTCCTCTTGTTGTGAAGTCGAAGCTGCCCTTGGGCGGTGTACGATGACACCCGAGGGGCGGTCCGGTGAAGGTCCTATTCGGCGCTTGTCTTGCGCATCTCCTCTCCGAGGCTCGTCTTCAAAATCAGAGCTGTCGGTCTCTCCTCGAAGAGCCATCTGTTTGGCATAAGCCGGCTTGAGCTTCTTGTGTAGCTTTTGTGGGTAGCCAGGGTGGCTAGGTGTGCCCTTGTGGCGGAGCGTGTGTGGTTGTGGGTGTGCTCTGGCACTGTTGTTATTGGTTTTTGTCTGGTTTTCTCCTAAAAAATGGACACCTTCTGCTTAATGAATAGATGAGGCAAAACTTTTGCCTCCGTTTCAAAAAACAAAAAATTTAATTTGTTTCTATTGGGTTCTGTATTTCGTATTTCTAAGTTGTTTGGTGGATTGATCTGTGTCAGTTCAAAAACAAATTAATTATCATGTCTTGAAGGTTGTTAGGAATGGTCGAACCAGCTTATGTCAGCCCATAGTCGCTGAATCGATGATATGGTCGCTCCCAGGAGACTGGAGATTCGGTTCTAAAAATACCAGCTAAATTGTATTTTTTTTAGAAAGTTGAAATATTTTTTTTCGACAAAGAGAATATATTAATATCAAGAAGATACCAATTACACCCAGCCTCTGCAACAACGCACCACCATAATGGCAGTACGGATGCACACAGCCAAAAAAAAGGAAAAGAAAACTAAGAAACAAAAGTCCTGCTACAGTATCTCGGGCCTAACAACAGAAATACATCCACCACCAAGACAACACCTGAATTACAGACTCTCCAAAAAACGATGCCTCCAAGAAAGAAAAGTCGAAAGATTTGCCTTGATTCATGAATTAAGGAGAAGTTATACAATAAAGTTTTAGACTTACAACCACACGAAGGGAAACGCCTACTCCCCGCAATCAAAAGAACCAAGTGCTTTGCACCGGCCACCATCCAAGTCCTTGCTTCTGATTTAATTCTATCGAAGACTATGGCTAGTATGGTGCTCATGTTTTTTATGGTTATCACATTTCGTCCATTCCAAATCTCCCAAGAGTCTAGCATGAGTAGGGAGGCCGTTGCTTTGCTTCTTACGACATCAGCTGGCTAGATTCACAAGATCCCGCGACCTCTCCGGCTGCTAGTACAGTGTTGCCACCCCCATCATCTGTCCCTAGCGCTTGGGGAGGTCGCCCAGGAGCTTCTTAGCCGTGCAACATTCGTGATCGAGCTCAGCCAGGACGCCCTCACGCCGGTGCTTCACCATCACTCACCGCCCTTGTCCGTGACATCTTCGGAGGTACGTGCTGCCCCACCCTCCTTGCTACATCTCTCGTGCGTGGTGAAACCATGTCCTCCTGTAGCGTGTTCAACAGATAGTGGCCAGAAGCTAATTGGTTGCTAGTATGTGAAGATGAATTTTCTTTGGCAAGAGCTTTTCCACAGCTGTATGCATGATCCTACTATAATTCTATAAGTTGTTGTAGATTAGTAGCTATGGATTTGGTATGCTATCTTTGGTCTCCCGGGATCGAGCAATGATATCAATGTATTTTATTGATCACCACTTTTTACGAGGTTAGCTCATGGAAAGGATCCCCATGTTCAGTGCATGCTTAATGAGCACAAGTACATAATGGGGTATTATCTTTCTGATGGAATATATCCCGAGTGGGCAATATTTTGTGAGGCCAATGTCAAACCCCCAAGGTATAAAGAATGTTCACTTCTATATAGTGCAAGTTGCGCGTGGAAAAGATGTGGAGTGAGCCTTTGGGGTTTTGCAATCACGGTTAGCCATTGTGCAAGGACTGGAAAAGTTCTAGGATGAGAAACTTTGGGAAAGATCATGAAAACCACTCTAATCATGCATAACATGATTCTAGAAAATGAGCGTGGCCAACAATTTTCATATGTTTATCGGTGTATGGGGAGAAGAATTAGGCTAAAAAGAACTGGTGAAAGCTACAATCCAGTAGTTTCTCCAGGTGTACCGTGAGATTGAGAACCGTGACATGCATTCCTAACTCCGAGATGGTTTGATTTAGAAGCTTTGGAAGATACATGGCAACAAGTGATTTTTTTGTTAAAATTATTAATTTGAGGGTTGTATTGTGATGAACTATGTTATTTATTTGAACTTGTAATTTGTATTTGAACTTATTTATTTATTTTTTGTATTGTGATGAACTTATTAATGTATTAGATTGCAATAATTATTTTAATTATATATGGTGTGTTTCATAGTTAAACATAGATTTCATTGATCCATAATCAACTGGACAACAATTGATTTTTGGGACAAGTTTTCTCTTTCTACTACCTTCCCGGCTTTCTGAAATTCCAATAACTTCACTGTCCTCTACCAAAAACCTTTCTCGGTTCATATATTATAGTTGTGATATCTTGCTAGGAATCAAAGGCTCCGTACATATATAGATGATAGTATGCACCCATATTTCGTAAGACAGCTAGAACGGACGAGCTACTAGAAGCGATAGCGTGCTGCCACATGATCTGTGCTACTACTCTTTACACACACAACTGTCAAAAAAAAAACTCTTTACACACACATCATCTATTAGCTTCATTAATTTTTTAAATATCTGCATGGTTAGATGAACTCACGGCTATCATTCGCTTCATTGATGGATGCACCAAACATGAAAACATGTTCCGTTTGTGATCTACCATTGTGTGGATTAGATGGATACTTATTAAAAGACACCAGTTTCATTGTGCTGCCTAAATGGGTCGATATGTTTTAATGTATCTCATGAACCTTAGAATTACTCAGTTTGCATAATGCAACTAACAAGAAGTCATCCTCTAAAAAAAAGAAGTCATCCTCTCAATTTGAATTGTTCTGAATGTATAATTTGCTGAACTCAAATGGTAGTGTAAGATATCTAGTTACAAAACGATAGTGCCATAATTTTGCAACTATTGTTTCAGGACATTGCTCGCTTTCGGAATGGCATGAGTGTAGAAGGTCTACTATGAGGAGGACTTTGGTCTTGCCGTTTTTTAAGGCTATATCTGATCAAATAGCTTAGTTGTCATTTTTTGCACCAGAAATGCATCGGGGTTACAAGTTTTTCTGACTTCCAAACTTGGAAGAGATGAAAATGTGGGATAAGGATAACAATGGCACGGTGGAGCATTGAAATACATCATCGCATGAATTTTTCCGAGCAGGATACTAGATATCATGTATCAAGTGTAACTTAATTGTCTTTGCTGCTATTAATTTATAATAAATGATATTTGTCAACACGACTATGTTATAGTGTAATGACGATGGAGAGTTCCGTCCTAGACTTGGTGAAAAGGTCATGGGATTGGTTAGCAATGAATTTAAAATGACTCTAAACAACAAGATAAACAAAGGCCCGAAGGGCCAACATAATCTTATGATGGGATGCTGACATGTAGTTCCCATTTCAACAACACGGCAACTCAACGGAAGGTAACATAGAGTGGTATGTCATAAACCATACATGAATCAACTACTCTCGAGGGATAACTAGCTCAAAACTATGCCTATCAGGTGAGCTCTCCGATCTCTCCTCAGGGTCTAGGCTGCAAGCTGAATGGTGATGATGTTGTTGTCTTGATCCTCTTACTCGGGCACCGGCTCCTCAGGTTCCTCCTCCTCTTCCTCCTCCTCCTCCTCCTCAGACTCGTCGGGGGCGTGCTCGAGTGTTGTTTCCGAGGACGGAGCTGGATCAACCCCCGGGCTTTGTTCCGAAGGCTGCACCTCTTCAAGCGGGGCCGTTCTCCTAAATTGTCGAAGGTACCATCGACTCGTCATCCGGGCTTGTCTCGCCGGTTGCTCACCCTCCACGTAGATGTCTCGAAAAATAGGAACTCCCCCACGGGAAACTCGGATGCGCCGACGCTCCGAGGCATCTTGCTCCTCCAGAATGCGTAGTCGATCTTGGGTTCGGTGAAGATCTCGGCGAGCCTCGGTGAGCTCTTCAATGATGTCATCCAACACTCGGTCTTCAGAAATGGTGAAGAAGGTCTGATAGGTAAGTGCTAGATCGTCTTCCTCGGTGGCATCTTTTATGTCGCTCTGAGCTTGTGGACCTTCCTTGAAAGGGAGGTAGCGGCATGCTCGTTGCCGCATCTCGGGAAGTGCATCCCGCAAGAGCCGGATGGCCTCTCGTGCAACAAGCTGAACAGCCAGACTCTCTGACGGCATCCTGGGCCCTGTGAAACGATATGGGCATTCATCCAGTGTTGGTCGTGCCAACACCACTATCTTGGCCACATACTCCATCGTAGTCTCACCAACTTCATGCTCCTCCATGGTGTACACAGGTTTCCTATCAAAACCGCATAGCTGAAGACAATCCCACAAGATCCTGGGGAACCCAATGTCAAGGAGGTCGGCTTGAACATCGGCCATCTATAAAAATTGAGGAAGATAATATTAGTAATAATAAAGTCTTTTTGTTACCATAATATTTTTTTTCACGCAGAGAGTGATGCAGTAGAGTGTAGCCATTTTAATGATTTCGGAATAGTATTTGCCTAGCTACGTCAATGCCAACAAATGTTTTTCTACAGTAGTTTGGTATTAAAAAAAACGCAAGTAAAAAATCAATCAACAGTCATTACCGTACATAGAATTAGATCATCAGTCCAAAAAAACACAGTCGTGTATACTATTTAATACAAGATGTATATATGTAATCACCACTCTCCGGCAGTACCGTGTGCACCTAAACACTCGGAGTGGACAATGCTATAAAAAGAGTACGTCTGACGACAGATAGCTTACGCATAAATAAAATTACAAGTCATATGTACAAAACTATTATCTTTCGGAAGCATGAGCCATCCCCACTACCATGCACTAAAACATGTGATGTACTCCGAAAATGATGTCAGAAAACAATGATATATAAATTAAGTTTCCCACGCTAGTAGCTTCGATTAAGCCCATATGAACCTCACAAAACTAACAACTATAGTACGAATACAGATTCAATGCAGAAAAACGAGCCAATCTCACCTGCTGGTATGCAAATGAAGTTGGCGAGGAGCCGAGGAGCGAGGACTGCCGTGCCGAGTACAGCAATTGAAAGATTGTGGCTGCGATTTTTGCACGGAAACAGTGTATTAGTTCAGTGCTTAATGTAATTAGAAGGGAGAAAAGAAACATCGGATTCAACTGGTGACCTAAGTGGGTACTGAACTACTGATCAACGAGATCTGTAAATATCACAAATTAATTGAAGCTGAAATACCTAGAAGATACGTACGCACGCACCCCTGATGGAGAGTTCAACCTGTTGCTGACAATAGGATGTTAGAACTTAAAAGAGCATTGCATTTGCAAATCAAACGTCATTCTTGGCATAAAATCACTGCGAGGAATTGCGGTACAGTACTCACCAGAGACTTGCACCGATAAAATACCACAGGCCAGAGAACTCCCGTCGGCTCGATCAATATATCCGTACGTCGGCCAGAACTCACCAGAGACTTGCCGCCGCCGGGGAAGGTTAAACGGAGGAGTGTGACAGGAATAAGGAAATGAGTGTTTCTGCCATGAAGACAGTCCCGTAGGGCGCTTATGTAGTGATCTGCGATTCTGGATGGGGTTTGAAACGCGTCATGTTTTTGCCGCGCGCGCTAGCAGCTGGCCATAACGTTCAAATGGATAGAATCTCGCGCGCCTTCACACAATGGACAAATATGGTAGGGAACACACACCAGTGCCGATTACTGATACTAAACCGTGTCTCACTTCCAGAATAAGAAGAAAACACCACGGGAAAACCACATAGTCGTTGCACGTGAGGAGAACAAACGAGCCTAGATGATTTGAACATACGAGAGTCTAGCTTTTACATCTCTACGATTTGTTGGTGCCTACTTATTTTTTATCTATATTCAAATTGGCTGGGTTATTTCCAACCTCAATATACGAGAGATATGGAGACTGCTGTTCCCTCAATAAACTCACGAGCTGGGTAATTTTAGGTATGATTTTTTGGAGCAACCGGCAGGAGCTCTGCCTTTTCATTAAGAAGAGGGAAATTTGACCGGTTTATAAGAGAAACTGGCCGAAAACCGATACAAACACAACACCGTGTCCGATTTATAAGGAAAACCAGACAAGAGAACACCAAACACGGCACGGTTTTTCAGGAAAAACCAGCGAAAACCCGCACACCTGGCCACACGACCTGGATAAACCAGGTCTGGAGCGCCGCCGAATGGCACCATCACGACGGCAAAAGCGAGCGCCACGACTGCCCGGTCCACGTCCCTGGAAAGAAAGTCAGAGCCGAAAGAGACGGCTAGGCCTTTCAAGCTTCGAGGGGTGAGGCAGGCCGCAAGGCAAGCCAGCGGCACTCGCGCACCAACGGAACACGAAAACGTCGACCCAAGCAGTAGCCAAGGCATTGCCAGAGGTGGCTCCCAAACATTCCAAAAAATGACGCCTCCAAGGAGGTGACGACGTCCAAAGACGTCGCCCTCATTCAATCCATCGCAGCAGGATTTGGGTTTTCACCCCGGAATGATGGGCGGAGGTGTGTGAGTACTCCACGGCAACGCCTCCAAGGAGGAAAACGGCGCCCTCAAGCGTCGCCGTTGCCACATAGCATATGAATAACAAAGTAACAACATAGTAGCAGCGTGCACGTCAAATGTATCGCCGTGGGTACAAATTATTACTATGTTTCACAAATAGGCTAGTTGAAAAACAGTAAAAAGACTTGGTTTCCTCTGGCACATCGACACTGTTGTCCCTTCGAACTGATTTGCAAACACATGCGTCCGGTGCTAATTTTACTCCTCGAGCATATCGAGTTGGGCCGAGTTAAAGAAAGTTGGTTTCTGCCCGTTGTTAATACTGGCTTGTATCAGCATTACCAGAAGCTCCTTCTTTGAGTGTGCTAATACTGGCTACAAGATAATTAAAAAAAGATCAAAATGATTAGTAAAACAATGTCAGAACGAGATCAGGTTGGTGCTGCGCGCGAAAAGTTTCTTTTTAAACTAACCTGTTTCCCAATAGGATTGCATACCGTTGTACCATTGAACCACCTTGCGTAATTAAGTGCGCATATAGACGAGCCCTCACTGCATCCATTTTAACACGATGCGTGAGATCGAGTGATTTTTTTCTGCTCGCAACAAATAATGAAAATTGATTAGGGCCAATGCGTGCCTGAAAATACCTGTTGCACTGCGGTTCTTCGTCAGCTCCAGTTAGCAAGATCTTTTCCCAGGACCCGTTGCCAATTGAACTGTTCCCAGTGTGTTTATGCATGCAGTGTATAGCTTGGCTTAAGATCCTCGGGGCGTTGAACGAGTGCATTTGTACCATCGATGTGTCATTAGGGGACGAGATAAGCGGATCCATCAATGTTATTGCCCGGATTGCAAAGTCAATGGCGTAGCAAGCCCATGTAGCGCCAATATGCACCATACACATCACCTGTCGTTCATGGGGAAAAATTTAATAAGTGCTTTGAAATGGCTTGAAAACCAAATTTGTGCATCGATTACCAATGTGGTATCGTCAAGCTTAGCCACTGTAGGGGGAGGGTTGAATGCCTCGACAGCCTCCGTGGTCGCCCCGGACATAGCTAGATTCTGCATACATGATATTGTAATATTACTAATCTAGTACTAGTACTTTGCACAGCTTTTGTTTTTTTAGTGTTGTGTGCAACCAATACTACAAATCTACTAACCGCCCAACGGACAGGTGTGAAGTGTCTTGGTGCAGCTCCTGGGACACCATCAACCTCCATTTGTCTGAAGACTCTGGTAATCCCCTTACATAAATTGGCATCGAATGTGCGCCCCCTGGTCAGTGAATTCTTAATGGTGTAACCACTTATCTCAATAACCGGCTCATCCGATAAAACTACCCAGTTCCTGTGCCGACGATAACAAAAATAATTACGGGATTGACCTTGCCAGGGCATATACATGTCTTATTGCTGAACAAAAATAATACTAGATTATTATTAGTTAGCAAACCTGCCAAGCTCTGAACTGCTGTCTTGCTCTTTAACCCATTTGCTGAACTTAGCTGCACCTCTCAGCGGGGCTCGTACGTACCTATTCGCAGCACACGAGCCTCCGTGACCGCCCACACCTTGTAGCAAATCATGCAAATTGAGCGTCCTCCTCTGCGGACATTTTTGTTTTAGCCCACCTAATATGTATCGAAACTCTGAAGCCAGACTATGTGTAGCCATGTGATCTCCAACCAGAGCAGTGCCCTGGTTCTCCAATGACAAGACATTGCGTGGGATCTGCTTGGTACCGCTTGTTTGGCCGCTGAATTAAGAAACCTATCGTTAGAATGAAATCGTGTATTCTTATATATACCAACCGAAAAGATTTACCTAGGTACGCCGTTCCCACGCCGTCCCTTCCCATGTTTCCGGCGAGTGCCTTGAAAATGGGCATGTGTATAAAGTTTTTTCTTCCACAGATCTAAAAATTGAAAGTATGCGGAAGTAGCAAGTTACCACCAAGGTTACTGATTAGGGTGCGGACTGAACGGTTCAACTGGGCTCCAAGAAGTTCCAGATCTCGGTTGCACGCTTGCATGCGTCGTAGCAGAGTTTGCTGACGGGCGTATTTTTCGAGCTAACATGAAATTGGCCAGACTTTATATGGCCTAGTAAATACTCAAGACAAACAAAAGGCTTTCTCCTTCTAGTATCCAGCTACCACTACATGGAATATGGAAGATATTTATGCAATACCTGTTCATCCTCTTCCTCGGTCTCTTGATGCGGAGATATGTATCCTCCTCCCATGGCAGCAGCACCCACAGCAGGTCGCAGTGTTAGTTCTAACGCAGATTCGTCCATTTTCCCCCTTCCCGGCCCCTCGTGAGCACCGTGGTGTCTCTCCCTTTTGTGGTTGGTGTATGCTAAAATCAGCTCTAGTTTTTTCTGCCTCTCAGGAGTATATGTACTACTATGCTCCCACTCACCCCGACTCTCTTGTATATAGACCCTTGTAAGTATGGGCATCTCCAAAGGAGCGAAGCATTTTTTTATGTCCGTTTGCCTGCCATACACTGATTAGGGAGGAGAGAGAGAAAGATTATATTTGTGTGGTGTGAAGCGGTCAACACATGGTCCTACACTGCATTAAAGGAGGAGATAAGTGGCCATGCAGCCCAAACAGACGCAAGCAGACGCATTCATGATGCATATTTGATCCACGTTTGAGTCAGGACGGACGCTGCGGACATTTTGCGTCTAGCCGCTGGAAACATTTTTATTAGACGCAAACTTACGAAAAACGTCGCTACGTTGGAGATGCGCTAATAGATATATGCATTCGACACGCTGTTTACGCTTGAGGGGCGAGTTAGATTATCTCCACCGGGCGTCCCCGATTAGCGGCCCCGATAGCGATTTGGGGCCGGGAGTGAAAATGGGCTCGCACCGGTGCGCCCCAAACGGCGCCGGCTAATTTTCGAGCCCAATAGAATCGCCGGCAACCTCGTGCCGGCCCCTTCGCCAAGGGCGCGAATCGGGCGCGCCGGCGCCTCGCGAGGCTGAAAATTTTGGGTGTGGGAGCCGCCTGTCAGCCACAAATCCCCAAAATATACATCATCTCCCCCAAAACCCCGTCCCCTCCGCCGCTCATTTCTCCCGCCCCGCAGCTTCATCTCCCATCCAGCCTCCAACCCGAAAAATCCTCGCCACCGCGCCATGGCACCAAAGAGAAAGGCTTCGGCGAATGCAGCGAAGCCGCCGACGAAGGCGCCGCCGAAGACGCGCACCGTCGCGCCGAAGGAGAAGCCGGCAACCATGTCGCAAGAGGAGTGGGACAAGGAGATGGAACGCCGCTCCTTCATCACGGCCGACCGCAGAAGGTGCCGCATTGCCGCCATCGACGCAGCGAAAGCGGCGGCCACTGTGGAAGCGTGCCTCAGCTTGGGCAGTAGCCCCAACACCATCTCGAGCTCACCGTCGTTGCCGGGTTACTACGCGGGGTACAACGCGGACGGGCCATCGATCTCGTAGATGCGGCTGTCGCAGATGGACGGCCGCACCCGCTACTCCCCCGAGTACGGGGACAGCGACATGACCGTCGACAACAACACGCCATTCTCGCCGGATTCAGCGGCGAGGGGCAGCGGCACCTTTCGCTTCCCCGACATGAACTCGTCGCCTGACCTGCGCCGCAACGAGGGCCATCTGATAGACGGCACCGGCCTACCCCGCGACCTCTTCCCCAACGATGGTAGGCACACCCACCATGTGTTCGACAGCGTGTCCGGCGTGTCCATGGGTGAGGATGAGGTGTGTTTCCTTACTTTTTTGTGTTATGAGCATCGTAGACACCGGCGGCGACTGAAAATAGGTAACTTGATGCGTAGATTGCCGCCGGGGAGGAGACCCTCACCAGCATCATACGCGGCCATGCCTACGAACCCCCCGTCGACGACTATGAAGAAGAGGCCGAGGAGGACGAAGGTGAGGAGGAGGTCCAGGAGGAGCTGATCGACGCCGACACCGGCATGACCACGACGACGACGCGCAGGCGTTCCACCGGCACTTGTGGTCCGAGGTGGAGGTCTTTGGAGGATGAATGTCTCATCGAGGTGTGGAAGCAAGTGAGCTTTTGCCCCATCACCGATGCAAACCAAACCGGAGGCAAGTACTACAAGCGCATCCTCGATTGCTTCAACGAGAAGAAGAACTATGGTGAGTACGCCAACATGGAGATGAACCGGAACGAGGGCGACCTCTCTCACCGTTGGAACTTGATCAAGGGGCATGTAGCAAGTTCCATGGCTACTATGAGAAGATCAAGGCACGGAAGTAGAGCGGCAAGACGATGGTGGATTGGGTATGATCTACGCCCATCTTATTTGATGATCCATCTTGTTACATATCTATTTGATGAGTCAACTTGTTCCATATCTTGTTTTGCATCATATATTGTTAGATGCTCCAAGCCCTCGAAATGTACAAGCACCAACACGAGGACAAAGACTTCCCCTTCATGCATTGCTACAACAAGCTACAAGGTTGCACGAAATGGGACGACCTCCTCCACACTCTATTGAAGGACGGGGAAGATGGGCCGGTCGATCCAGCTGGCTCCTCCATCAGGCGCCCCATTGGAAACAAGAAGGCCAAGGCCGAGAGGAATGCGGCGCCGTTATTGGCAGCCGTGGACGCCTCCCTCGAGAAGATGATCAAATCATTCTCGATTGAGAACAAGGAAGCGTCGGATAGGGCCACCGTCGTGTGGAAGGCAATCCTCGACAAGCAAGACATGAAGATCGCGTTGGAGAGGAAGAAGGTGGAGGCGACGAAGATGGAAGCTCACGCCGCTGCCATGAAGGCCACAAACGAAGCGATGCAGCTATCGTTGGCCAAGATGTCTCAAGAATCCAAAATCTTGATGGCCGACATGGAGAAGATGGACCCGTTGGCACGGGCGTGGCACGAGATGTACCGCGAGCGCATCGGCCAAGAGGTGATGGCGGCACGAGCTGCGTCAGCGTCTCCCCCGGCACCCTCCACGTTCATGTCTCCATCGGCACCGGCACCATCCATGTTCATCTCTCCGCCAGCACCGTAGAAGTTTGTGCCTCCCCCGGCGACCGTGGATCCTGTTGCAGCGACGGAGCTGCCACCGGGGCTCGCCGCCGATGAGGTCGTCATCGAGGTTGAGCCGCCGGTGATCTCGTTCATCTGATCAGCTGGCTTGGAAGCCCTTTTTGTGCCGGAGACGGCGATTTGGTGGCCGTATGTTGGCCCAAACTTCATATTCGAAAACCTATTCGAATTTGGTGGCCGTGTGTTGGCTCAAACTTTAAATTCATGAACTTATTCGAATTTCTATGCTTTTATTCGAATTTTCAAATTCAAATCATCTATTGGGGCCGTCGTTGTCGAGGGTGCTCCTCGGCAGTGCCCACCTTTTGGGGCTTAGGGTTGACGGAATCCTACAGGCTAACACAAGACATCAGATACCAGACAAACGGGGAGAGAGATTTACCCAGGTTCGAGGCTCTCGATGAGGTAAAACCCTTACTTCCTGCTTGTCTGATCTTGATTATCAAAATTATCGGGTTACAATGGGGTAGCCGAAGGCTCTGACTATGAACTCGTCGAGAGGCTAAGATTTCTAATGACCTAGCTCTAGACTTGCGGTAGTTTTTGCTGCAATGATTGTGTGTCCCTCGGCAGACCGTCTCTTGGCCCTTATATTGCAGGCTAGGTCTCGAGAGTTCTGACCGGGTTCGACTAGGTTAGAAAGGATTCTACATCTAAATTTTCCTTGTATCTCTGTCTTCTTACCTTGTTCGTCAAGAATCCTTCTTTGCAACCGACATAACGGCCCACCTTGGTCGGTGGTGGTCTTCATGGGCCCCTGGTTGGGTCGTAGGAGTTAGCGTAATACTGGTTACCCGAAGGGTAATGCCCACATCAGTAGCCCCCCGAGTGACTGGCCGAAGTAAAGCTTCGGGCAGGGACTGAAATTGTCTTCTGTCGAACTTTCATAATTGTCGGAAGATCTTGACTTCTTTGAAACATAAAAGGTCATTTTTATCGGGTGCGCGTCCATCGCTCCCAATGGGAGTAGCCCCTGAGTCTAGGCACGGATGCTTTCAACCGGGTGTAGACTCAAGTTGTACTACTGATGTCTACGCACACTCCTATTCGTGTAGACAGTGTTGGGCCTCCAAGAGTAGAGGTTTGTAGAACAGTAGCAAGTTTCCCTTAAGTGAATCATCCAAGGTTTATCGAACTCAGGGATGTAGAGGTCAAAGATATCCCTCTCAAGCAACCCTGCAATTAAGATGCAAGAAGTCTCTTGTGTCCTCAACACACCTAATACACTTGTCAGATGTATAGGCGCACTAGTTCGGCGAAGAGATAGTAAAATGCAAGTGGTATTGATGATTGAAAATAATAATAGAGATCTAAAATAAATATGCAAGAAATAAACATGCAGTAAAACAGTAAATAAGCGGTGTTTGCAGTATTCGGAAACAAGGCCTAGGGCTCATACTTTCACTAGCGGTCACTCTCAACAATGCAATCATAATTGGATATAAATATAAGCACTTCATCATGCTACTACGAAACACTTTCTTGTTGGATAAAGAACACAAACTCACCGTGCGTGGGCTATAAAAGCACACCTCAAGATGGCAGCCCCAAGTACCATGAACACCCCACGCTGTCACTTTGAGCATTCATAGGAGGAACTAACACTAGTAGAAAAAGCCTCATCAGTGGCACACCAAAAATAGATTCTGTGGCGCATGGGTGGTGCGCCACAGAATCTTCGCCACAAAAATAAGGTTTCTGTGGCGCACCGGCCCATGCGCTACAGAATTAAGGTATTCTGTGGCGCACTTGAGATAGTGCGCCACAAAAATAAGAGGTTCTGTGGCGCATATGGTCCTGGTGCGCCACAGAAAGAGGTGCGCCACTGAATTAAGTTTTGATGCGCCACAGAACAATATACATGTATACTCGATTTTGTGCTGCTGGTGTATTATACGGGTTTTATACATGTATTATACATAGTATATAGGTTATATACAGATACAATATAGATAGATATAATATGGACATATATAATCATCACATCATCATCACATTACTTAGATCCCGATCGGGTTATACATATAGCTCCATACAACTCATAATCCATGCATATTAATTAAGTTCATCATCTCTAGATACAAATGAAGTGACACCGGCCGCCGCCTACACTAGGATGAAATAGCTAGAGTACCATCGCGACGATGGTGAGAAAGAGCGAGAGCACAAGGAAGGTCTTCATCTTCATCTTGCTCTTGTTCGACTGGTAGTTCCTCCACTTGGCAACCGCCTCGTGTCTAGTCGGGTACCCTTTGTAGCAGTTGCCGCTGAACTTGTGCACCTGTTTCTTGCAGTCCTCCCACTCCTCGTACACTCCTCGTACACTCCTGGAACCCGCCCCTCGAATATGACGTAGTACGTCATCTCTATGGACACAAGGCATATTAGTATATAACAATGGAAAGAGTTAGAGGGTTCACATGCATACATATTCACAAAAATTAAAGCAAGGAACTAATAATAAACCTAAAAGACATATAGCATCGGTATCACATAAGTAATCAAGTGGCAATCGTGAGACTTCATCCCGGTGAACCTCTTCTTCGCTACGTCCAGATATCTGCTTATATTCCCATAGTAACCGTGAGGAACTTTCACTCCTAGGAGGCACCTGAAAAACTGCTCGAGCTCCTCCGGACTCGTTGTGAAGCAGGCAGCGGGAAGCAGCACCGCGTTCTTCTTAGCCCTTTTGCGGAGACATTGAGTCCCTTCCGTCTGATCATCATCATCATCATCGTCGTCGTTAGTCTCGGGGGCTTGAAAATCTTTCCCGATGCCAAAATGTTTCAGATCGTATCTTGCTTTCGGTCCATCCTTGGACTTTTCTGAGTTGCAAAGAGTGCCAAGCAGATCTCGGTAACATTCTTCGTAATGTGCATGACATCGAGGCTGTGGGGCGTGTGGAGGACCTTCCAGTACTCCAAGTCGTGGAAAAAAGACCTCGCTTTCCATACACCGAGCAGCGGCTCTGACTTCGGTCGCTTCTTTCCCGGCGCTGGGCACTCCATCCATTTTTTCAGAAGATCATCGATTTCTGCGCCGCTCCTCGGGCGTGGGGGTCCATCAGGCTCATCTTTACCATTGAACAGATCACCGCGTTTTCTCCACGGGTGATCCAAGCGAAGACACCTTCGAGCACCTGGGTACACGGTTTTCGAGCACCCGGGATCCCTTGGTAGCTGTAGATGCGGGGTCTCGTCCATGCACTTCACACAGCCGTTGAATCCGTGGCCGACACAGGCGGATACATATGCGTAACCAGGATAGTCCGTGACCGTCGTGATCAACGCGGCTCTCATATCAAAATAAGTTCTAGTGTAGGCGTCCCACGTACGGGGTGGCGTCTTCCACAACGTGTCTAACTCCTCTTTCAGCAGCCCGAGATACAAATGCATGTCGACACCTGGTTGTTTCGGCCCCTGAATGAGAATACTTAGGTGTATGTACCTTTGCTTGGTGCACAGCTGCTGGCGTGTAGGCAGCTCCTTGTGACGGTAAAGCACACGTCCGTTGGGAACCCCAAGAGGACGGTATGATGAGTACAGCAGCGAGTTTTCCCTCAGTAAGAAACCAAGGTTTATCGAACCAGTAGGAGATGAAGGCCACGTGAAGGTTGTTGGTGAAGGAGTGTAGTGCGGCCCAACACCAGTGATTCCGGCGCCAACGTGGAACCTACACAACACAATCAAACTACTTTGCCCCAACTTAACAGTGAGGTTGTCAATCTCACCAGCTTGCTGAAAACAAAGGATTAAACGTATGGTGTGGAGAATTATGTTTACTTGCAAAAAACAAAAGAGAACAATGATTGCAGTAGGTTGTATTTCTGATGTAAAGAATGGACCGGGGTCCACAGTTCACTAGTGGTGTCTCTCCAATAAGATAAATAGCATGTTGGGTGAACAAATTACAGTTGGGCAATTGACAAATAGAGATGCATATACATATCATGATGACTACTATGAGATTTACTTAGGGCATTACGACAAAGAACATAGACCGCCATCCAAGCATGCATCTATGCCTAAAAAGTCCACCTTCGGGTTAGCATCCGCACCCCTTCTAGTATTAAGTTGCAAACAACGAGACAATTGCATTAAGTACTGTGCGTAATGTAAACAATACAAATATCCTTAGACAAAGCATTGATGTTTTATCCCTAGTGGCAACAACACATCCACAACCTTAGGGGTTGTTGTCACTCCCACAGATTCAATGGAGACATGAATCCACTATCTAGCATAAATACTCCCTCTTGGAGTCACAAGTATCAACTTGGCCAGAGCCTCTACTAGCAACGGAGAGCATGCAAGAACATAAATAACACATATATGATAGATCAATAATCAACTTGACATAGTATTCAATATTCATCGGATCCCAACAAACACAACATGTAGTATTACAAATAGATGATCCTGGTCATGATAGGCAGCTCACAAGATCTAAACATGATACCACAAGAGGAGAAGACAACCATCTAGCTACTGTTATGGACGCGTAGTCCAAGGATGAACTACTCACGCATCAGTCCAGAGGCGGGCATGGTTATGTAGAGCCCTCCGGTGATGATTCCCCTCTCCGGCAGGGTGCCGGAGGCGATCTTCTGAACCCCCCGAGATGGGGTTGACGGCGGCGTCTCTAGAACTTTTCTCGTATCGTGGCTCTCGGTACTAGGGTTTTCGTGACGGAAGGAATAAATAGGCGAAGGGGAAGCGTCGGGGGGCGCCCGAGGGGCCCAACCCATAGGCCGACGCGGCCAGGGGTGGGGCTGGGCCGCCCTATGGGGTTGCCGCCTCGTGGCCCCTCTCCGTCTCGTCTTCGGTGTTCTAGAAGCCTCCGTGGAAAATAAGACCGTGGGCTTTTGTTTCGTCCAATTCCGAGAATATTTGTAAACTAACTTTTCTGAAACCAAAAACAGCAGAAAACAGGAACTGGCACTGCGGCATCTTGTTAATAGGTTAGTCCAGGAAAATGCATAAAAACATTATAAAGTATGACTAAAACATGTTGGTATTGTCATAAAACTAGCATGGAACATAAGAAATTATAGATACGTTGGAGACGTATCAACAGCCACGGGGGTAGGTTGTAAGGCCATACAAACACAGGCCAGGTGCTATGTGTGCTACTCTGGTTGCCGAACGGATTGAGTCCATCGGTGCTCATACCCAGCCTGATGTTCCTTGCGTCGCCCCCGAACCTAGGGAAGGCGATGTCCAATGCTTCCCACTGTCCAGCGTCTGAAGGGTGTGTCAGCATATAGCCCATCTCCGGATCTTCTTCGGGCTTCTGCCTTTCATCGTGCCATTGCATGAGCTTTGCTTCCTTAGGGTCCACGAAATACTGCTGCAGACGGGGAGTGATAGGAAAGTACCATACCACTTTTCGAGGTACCTTCTTGTTCCCAACCTTGTACCGTCCGTGGCCGCACACCGGACATGTGGTTTTGTCCTTGTAATCGCACCTATAAATCACACAATCATTAATGCAGGCGTGGTATTTTTCGTGCGGTAGGTCAAGGGGCACACGGATTTCTTGGCCTCCTCGATACTACTTGGCAATGTGTTCCCCTCCGGGAGACGATCGTGCCATAATTTCAAGTTCTTGCTGAAGCTGGAATCGGTCCACTTGTTCTGCGTCTTTATCTGCAGGTAATCAAGCGTTACATGCAAGCGCGTATCCTGCGGACGGCTTTCTCCATTTGCGACAGCTTGGCTCCATTTGCGACAGCTTGGCTCTCTCTCTCTAGCTGCAACTCTATCGTTGCTCGTCTCCTGGAGGAGCAGATCTTGAACATGAGAGTTCCGCAAGGCCGAAATTAGCGGGGTCGCGCCGGAATCTTCTTCTTCTTCATGATGATCTTCTCCGCCGACATCTTCTTCTTCATGATAATCTTCTCCGCCGACTTCTTCTTCATGATGATATTCTCCGCCGACATGTGGTGCTTCGTCGTCTCGCTCTCCATGGTCTTCATGCGCACCATTTGATGGGGCCGGCCGCGCCTGGTTGTCATGCATGAAACCGCGCCTCAGCAGGTGCTCCTCCAGTTGTTCGGAATCAGGGTTGATCCAGCGCTCGAGTTTGCATGATCGACACGGACATCTTATTTGGCGCCTATTGTTCCGAATGATGTCCTCCTTCGCGTCTTTCTTGTATCTAGAGATTCGAGCGGAACTCATCGAGAGGACCATGCTTGCCTGCCAATGGTATACATAGAACAGGAAATTAGAACCGCAACACATGCACACACATGCATGGGCCGTTCCTCTCCTAAAGGTATACATGGAGCGGAAAAATTCGGCATGACCTCTCCTAAATGTGGGACATATGGGTAGTGCAAAAATTTGCCGAAACGGAAATGAATCAACATTTCGGCAAACATCCATGCACCACACCGGCACACACACACAAGCACTCCAGCTGCAACAAGCATCCATACACACCGACGACCACACAAAATCCATATGCATGTCTCCTCCAAGCATATGCATGTCTCCTCCAACTACTCACCTAGTAGATTCGATACCGAGACGAGACCGCGATCGATGAGTTGGAGAGGAGGAGAGAGTATGGAGAGCCTTCTCCTCAACACCAATTATGTATCAACCAAAGTAAGTGCAATAAATACCCAAACAAGTGAAAAGTATGGGCAAAATGGGATGAGAGAGAAGGGTGGGACGAGCTAGATGAAGGAGGAAGAAGAATGGCTTGGGTAGTGTGGTAGGTGGGAGGTTGCCACTTTTGTAGATCTGGTTCGCTAATTCTGTGGCGCACCAGGCTTAGTGCGCCACAAAATAGCTTATTTATGTGGCGCACCTACGCCAGTGCGCCACAGAATATCTTATTTCTGTGGCGCACTCGAACTGGTGCGCCACAGAATAACTTATTTCTGTGGCGCACCGAGCGCAGTGCGCCATAGAAATAGTGAAACCAATGATTGGGGGTGTCAGCCTGTGGGCCCCACCTTCTTTCTGTGGCGCACGATTTCTCGGTGCGCCACATAATTAAGCTATTTTTGTGGTGCACCGAGCCTGGTGCGCCACAAAACAACTTTCTGTGGCGCATTTTTGGTTGGTGCACCACAGAACTAAGATCTCACCTATAAGGCTTTTCCTACTAGTATAACATTACACAATTCATAAGGGAGCCACACACGGTACATACCGCGATCACGCTGACCCCAAAGTTCATATGATAAAGCACTAGAGTAGCACAACAACATCTAGATTACAAAGCCCACGATCAAATGAAATATCATATCACGAGAGAGAGAGAGAGAGAGAAACCACATAGCTACCGGTACAGCCCTCAGCCCCGGGGGTGAACTACTCACTCCTCATCGCGGGAGTCAGCAAAGGCGGTGGAGATGGCGGTGAAGTCGATGGCGATGGCTCCGGGGGCACTTCCCCGTCCCGGCAGGGTGCCGGAACAGAGTTATGTCCCCCAAAACTTGGTTTCGGCGTTGGCGGCGGCTACGGAGCTATTCTTCCACGGAAAAGTTATGCCTCGTAACTTTTAGGGTCAGGAGCTTCTTACAGGCGAAGAGGCAGGGGAGGTGCACGAGGCGCCAGTACATGGGCTAGGGGCGACCAGGGCCCAGGCCACGCCTGGCCCCTGTATAGCCACCCTGTGGCTCTCCCAGCACTCCCCTTCTGGCTCCCGGAGTCTTCTGGTGAATAAGAGTTTTGGTGAATTTTCCAGATTTTTCCGAGCACTTTCATTTTTGGACTATTTCTGCAATAAAGAGACATAATAAACATGAACTGGCACTGTGGCACTTGTTAATAGGTTAGTACAATAATATGATACAAAGTGCCTATAAAACATGTTGGAATTGGTACAAAACAAGCATGGACCATCAAAAATTATAGATACATTTGGAACGTATCAACTACTCGAATGTTTTTAAGTTGCCGATGTTTTCTGCAAACTGTTGTGGTCATCTAATATCTTCTTTATATCGGGTCTTCGATATCTTCGAATAAGGTCATGCATGTTGATAGTACGTAAATGAATTTTGAGTAACGTGCCCAGTTTTACTCGTTAAATCGATGCTTGTTAACTGCCGATGGCAAAACAACGTTACTCTTCTCAGAATCAAGTCCCCGGGCATGATTCTGGATCTCTTGAAATCTTCGAGTCTTTAGCATTTATCGGGTGCGCGTCCAGCGCTCCCGATGGGAGTAGCCCCCGAGTCTAGGGACGTATGCTTGCAACCATGCGTAGACTCAACTCAAGCAACTCGATGCTTTAATTTCCTTCGGATGCTTCATGAAGAGTCCATACTTTCTGGACATCATCAATGACATTGCCACTGCAGCGGTTCGATTGATAGGACGTGACCTGACGGACCCACCCTACTTCTGCGCGGTCAGTTAGGAAATGACTAGTCCTTGCACGTTGACCGAGGCGCCCCTCGAATTTCGCACGTAGTGGGAGTAATGGGCCGTCGGTTTTAACTCTCCCTTTTGACACGTGTACGCCTGGATTTTCGCCCATCTTCCCACGATTGCCAAAGTAACGGCCACGATCCATAGTCATTCCCTGTTATAAATAGGGAACCTTTTTATGTTTTCACTTTTTACGCCTCCATACTGCTCATCTTCTTCCTTGCCTCCTCCTTGCCATTGCCTCTGCTTCTACGAGCTCAATGACCATGGGCAAGAAGAGGGGACCCGCCAATTCCAGTGCTACTGCAAGCGCAGCCAAGGTCGGTCTTGACTGGTCTGCGTCCACCATCTCCAAGCGTAAGGAGAACAAGATGATGTCGCTTGGCCTCATCTCATCTACCGAATCTGACTTTGCTCATCCAGGTTCTGCCTCTCGCCCAAGGCCTCCGAAAGGTTTTACTGTTATGTTTGCTGCCTTTTTGTATCGCGGGCTTTCTCTCCCCGCCCATGAATTTCTCAGTTTTCTTCTCTTCGTCTACGGGATTCAGCTTTGGCAGCTAACTCCCAATTCCATTCTCCATCTCTCAATCTTCATCACCTTGTGTGAGGCCTTCCTCGGCATTGACCCCCACTGAGGTTTGTGGAGGAAGATTTTCTATGTCAAGCTCCATAATGGCAATGACGGCCCTCCTGTCATTGGCGGTGTCGGCTTTGTCATCTGGAAGGAGGTTAACTACTTGAACTACCCGATGAGGGAGTCGGTCCAAGGCTGGCGATAGAAGTGGTTTTATCTTCGGGACATCTCAGCATCAGGGCGGCGCTCAAATCTACCTCCATTCGAAGATGTTCTTGCTGCTGTGCTGAAGAAATCCTGGCAAAACACTCTGACTGCCGAAGAAAGCGCAATAGCCGATCAACTGTATGAAAAGGTCTTGGACCTGAATAATGCAGGAGGTCAGACGATGTGCGGCACCGAAGTGTTCTCAGTGTTTCTAAAATGTCGGGTGCAGCCAGTAATGTCAAGGGTTCAACAGCTATGGCTGTACACTGGTGTAACGGACAAATCGAGGATCAGCCCAACTGATTTATCTGAAGAGGATCTTTGAGATGAGGTGCGGCGTCTAACTTGCCTCAGCCAGAAGGACATCATAGTTATGTCTTCGGCTCGCCCTCCTCTTGACCTGAAGCACCTTCCTTTTGAGGTAATTTCATTTGTCTTTGCATCTGACGTTATTTTTATTTCTGAATCTAAGACTCATTGCTTTTCTTTCGACAGGCTTCCACTGTTGCTTAATCTTATCCACTGATACGTGTCCAACGTATATATAATTTCTTATGTTCCATGCTAGTTTTATGACAATACCAACATGTTTTAGTCATACTTTATAATATTTTTATGCATTTTCCGGAACTAACCTATTAACAAGATGCCGAAGCGCCAGTTCCTGTTTTCTGCTGCTTTTGGTTTCAGAAATCCTACACAGGAAATATTCTCGAAATTGGACGAAACAAAAGCCCACGGTCTTATTTTCCACGGAGCCTTCCAGAACACCGAAGAGGAGACGGAGAAAGGCCACGAGGCGGCCACCCCATAGGGCGGCGCGGCCCCACCTCTGGCCGCGCCGCCATGTGGCGTGGGCCCCTCGGGTGCCCCCCTGCGCTGCCCCTTCGCCTACTTAATCCCTCCGTCGCGAAAACCCTAGTACCGAGAGCCACGATACGAGAAAGTTCCAGGGACGCCGCTGCCGTCAACCCCATCTCGGGGGGTTCAGAAGATCGCCTCCGGCACCCTGCCGGAGAGGGGAATCATCACCGGAGGGCTCTACATCACCATGCCCGCCTCCGGACTGATGCGTGAGTAGTTCATCCTTGGACTACGGGTCCATAGCAGTAGCTAGATGGTTGTCTTCTCCTGTTGTGCTATCATGTTTAGATCTTGTGAGCTGCCTATCATGATCAGGATCATCTATTTGTAATGCTACATGTTGTGTTTGTTGGGATCCGATGAATATTGAATACTATGTCAAGTTGATTATTGATCTATCATATATGTGCTATTTATGTTCTTGCATGCTCTCTGTTGCTAGTAGAGGCTCTAGCCAAGTTGATACTTGTGACTCCAAGACGGAGTATGATGAGGACTGGTTTCCCGATCTTTCACGATGCACCTTGATGATCCAAATGACCGATAGATCTTGAACTCCCTTGACAGATTCAAGGATACTCAAGCACATATGATTACTCTTGACAGACTCAAGAACCCTCACACCTTTATTGGATAACCGGACGAACGTCCAAGACGCCGTCACGCACGTCGATCCCATAGGGACGGTGATAGTATGAACTCAAAGTTCTACATATTCTGGATTCAATCTCATCTCCTAAACCCTAATGGCCCACCACATGACCTGGCTACATTATTATTTTCTAATAACAAGACTATGATAAACTATTGGTACAACCTTAGACTTAATCATCATATCAATGGCTGTCCTAGTGTACCAGGCCTAGATATCCATATCAGAGTATTTATGCTCGATAGTGGGTTCATGCCTCCATTGAATCTGGGACAGTGACAGAAAGTTCTAAGGTTGTGGATGTGCTGTTGCCACTAGGGATAAAACATCAATGCTTTGTCTAAGGATATTTGTGTTGATTACATTACGCACCATACTTAATGCAATTGTCTGTTGTTTGCAACTTAATACTGGAAGGGGTGCGGATGCTAACCTGAAGGTGGACTTTTTAGGCATAGATGCATGCTGGATGGCGGTCTATGTTCTTTGTCGTAATGCCCTAAGTAAATCTCATAGTAGTCATCATGATATGTATATGAATCTCTATTCTGTCAATTGTCCAACTGTAATTTATTCGCCCAACATGCTATTTATCTTATTGGAGAGACACCACTAGTAAACTGTGGACCCCGGTCCTATTCTTTACATCTGAAATACAATCTACTGCAATCACTATTCTCTGTTGTTTTCTACAAGCAAACATAATTCTCCACACCATACGTTTAATCCTTTGTTTTCAGCAAGCCGGTGAGATTGACAACCTCACTGTTAAGTTGGGGCAAAGTATTTTGATTGTGTTGTGCAGGTTTCACGTTGGTGCCGGAATCTCTGGTGTTGCGCCGCACTACACTCCTTCACCAACAACCTTCACGTGCCCTTCATCTCCTACTGGTTCGATAACCTTGGTTTCTTATTGAGGGAAAACTTGCTGCTGTACGCATCACACCTTCCTCTTGGGGTTCCCAACGGACGTGTGCTTTACCGTCACAAGCAACTCTTTGTCTGGCGCCGTTGCCGGGGAGATCAAGACACGCTGCAAGGGGAGTCTCTCACATCCAATCTCTTTACTTTGTTTCTTGTCTTGCTTTACTTTACTTTATTTTTCTGTCTTCAAAAACACAAAAAATTTAGTTTCTTGTTTTACTTTATTTTATTCTGTTTGCTTAGTTTACTTTTATTATTGCTAAAATGGGTACTCCTGAGAATACTAAGTTGTGTGATTTCACTAGCAAAAATAATAATGATTTTATATGTACTCCTGTTGCTCCACCTGCTACTACAGCAGAATTTTATTAAATTAAACCTGCTTTACTAAATCTTGTTATGAGAGAGCAATTTTCTGGTGTTAGTACTGATGATGCTGCTGCCCATCTTAATAATTTTGTTGAACTTTGTGAAATGCAAAAGTATAAGGATATAGATGGGGATATTATAAAACTGAAACTGTTTCCTTTCTCCTTAAGAGGAAGAGCTAAAGATTGGTTGCTATCTTTGCCTAAAAATAGTATTGATTCATGGACTAAATGTAAAGATGCTTTTATTGGAAAATATTATCCTCCTGCTAAGATTATATCTTTGAGAAGTAGCATTATGAATTTTAAGCAATTGGATAATGAACATGTTGCCCAAGCATGGGAGAGATTGAAATCTTTGGTAAAGAATTGCCCTACCCATGGACTAACTACTTGGATGATCATCCAAACCTTTTATGCAGGATTGAATTTTTCCTCGAGGAACCTATTGGATTCAGCTGCGGGATGTACTTTTATGTCCATCACTTTGGGTGCTGCAACAAAGCTTCTTGATGATATGATGATCAATTACTCTGAATGGCATACTGAAAGAACTCCTCAAGGTAAGAAGGTAAATTCTGTTGAAGAAACCTCTTCTTTGAGTGATAAGATTGATGTTATTATGTCTATGCTTGTTAATGGTAGATCTCATGTTGATCCTAATAATGTTCCTTTAGCTTCATTGGTTGCTCAAGAAGAGCATGTTGATGTGAATTTAATTAAGAATAATAATTTCAACAACAATGCTTATAGGAATAATTTTAGTAACAACAACTATAGGCCATATCCTTCTAATAATGGTAATCCTTATGGTAATTCTTATGGTAATTCTTACAACAATAGTATAAGTGTACCCTCTGGTCTTGAAGTCATGCTTAAAGAATTTATTAGTACACAAACTGCTTTTAATAAATCTGTTGAAGAAAAGCTTGATAAAATTGATGTTCTTGCTTCTAAGGTTGATAGTCTTGCCGCTGATTTTGATCTTTTAAAATTGAAAGTTATGCCTAATGAAGATAAAGATATTAAGTCATTTGCTACAGGAAACGCTATCCAAGTTCGAATTAATGACAATATTAGAATGATGGCTGAATTGCATGCTAGGTGGGAAAGAGAAGAAAGAGAAGAAAAACTTGCTAAAGAGAATAATGTAGCTAAAGTTTGGACTACTACCACCACTAGTAATGTTGATACTTCACATGTTGCTAAACCTCCTACTATCAATGATAAAATAATTGGTGTTGGCTATGTTTCTAATTCTAGTGCAAAGCGTGCAAAATTGCCTGAAACTGCTGAAACTGTTTGTGATAAAAATGCTGAAATTTTTCAGAATATTGTAGATCATAATGGTTTAGATTTTGATAGTTGTCATATTTCTGAAGTTATTAAGTTCTTACAAAAACTTGCTAGAAGTCCTAATGCTAGTGCTATAAATTTAGCCTTTACAAAACATATTACAATTGCTCTCATTAAAGCTAGGGAAGAGAAATTAAAACTTGAAGCTTCTATTTCTAGGAAGTTGGAAGATGGTTGGGAGCCCATCATTAAGATGAAAGTAAATGATTTTGATTGTAATGATTTATGTGATCTTGGTGCAAGTATTTCTGTTATGCCTAAAAAACTTTATGATATGCTTGACTTGCCACCTTTGGAAAATTGTTATTTGGATGTTAATCTTGCTGATAATTCTATAAAGAGACCTTTGGGGAGAATTGATAATGTTCACATTATGGTTAACAACAACCTTGTCCCCGTTGATTTTGTTGTCTTGGATATTGAATGCAATGCATCTTGTCATATTGTTTTGGGAAGACCCTTTCTTCGAACTGTTGGTGCTATTATTGATATGAAAGAAGGAAATATTAAGTATCAATTCCCTCTTAAGAAAGGTATGGAACAATTCCCTAGAAAGAGAATAAAGTTGCCTTTCGATTCTATTATTAGAATGAATTATGATGTTGATGCTTCATCTCTCGATATTACTTGATTTGCACTTTCTGCGCCTAGCTGAAAGGCGTTAAAGAAAAGCGCTTATAGGAGACAACCCATTATTTTATTTCTGCAATTTTTTTTATATTTGAGTCAAGGTGCTTGTTACTACTGTAGCAGTACCTTTGTATCTTTATTTTCAAGCATTGTTGTGCCAAGTAAAGTCTCTAATAGAAGGTTGATACTAGATTTGGATTTCTGCGCAGAAACAGATTTGTTAGCTGTCACGAATTCGTGTTTTTCTCTCTGTAGAAGAATCAAAAAAATCAGCTAAAATTCATGCATGATCCTCAGATATGTACGCAACTTTCGTTAGTTTTGAGTTTTTCCATCTGAGCAAGTTAAGTGCCTCAGAAAAATTAGTATTTACGGACTGTTCTGTTTTGACAGATTCTGCCTTTTATTTCGCATTGCCTCTTTTACTGTGTTTGATTGGATTTCTTTGCTCCATTAAATTTCAGTAGCCTTGGGTAATGTCCAGAAGTGTTAAGAATGATTGTGTCCTTGCTGAACATGTGAATTTTTGATTATGCACTAACCCTCTAATGAGATTGCTTGAAGTTTGGTGTGGAGGAAGTTTTCAAGGGTCAAGAGAGGAGGATGATATGATATGATCAAGAAGAGTGAAAAGTCTAAGCTTGGGGATGCCCCCGTGGTTCATCCCTGCATTTTTTAAGAAGACTCAAGCATCTAAGCTTGGGGATGCCCAAGCCATCCCCTTCTTCATCAACAACTTATCAGGTCACTTCTAGTGAAACTATATTTTTATTCCGTCACATCTTATGTTCTTTACTTGGAGCGTCTGTTTGCTTTTATTTTTGTTTATGTTTGAATAAATTCGGATCCCAGCAATCCTTGTATTGGAGAGAGACACGCTCCGCTTTTTCATATTGAACACTGGTGTTCTTAGCTTTACTTTAATGTTCATGGCGAAGTTGAAAGCCGCTTCGTTGATTGATATTTGGTTGGAAACAGAAAATGCTTCATGTGGTAAATGGTATATTATCTTGAATAATTTGATACTTGGAAATTGTTTTGAGCTCTCAAGTAGATCATGTTTAAGCTCTTGCATCATGTAGTTTAAATCTATTAGTGGAGAACTACCGTAGAGCTTGTTGAAATTTGGTTTGCATGATTGGTCTCTCTAAGGTCTAGATATTTTCTGGTAAAAGTGTTTGAACAACAAGGAAGACAGTGTAGAGTCTTAAAATGCTTGCAATATGTTCTTGTGTAAGTTTTTGCTGTACCGGTTCATACTTGTGTTTGCTTCAAACAACCTTGCTAGCCAAAGCCTTGTACTGAGAGAAAATGCTTCTCGTGCATCAAAAAACCTTGAGCCAAAACCTATGCCATTTGTGTCCACCATAACTACCTATATGTGGTATTTTTCTGCCATTCCAAAGTAAATTGCTTGCGTGCTACCTTTAAAATTTCATTCCTTGTCTTTACAATACATAGCTCATGGGAAAGTAGCCTAAAAACTATTGTGGTGATGAATATGTTGCTATATATCTTAGTTCTTATAAGTTGCTTGTTGAGCGGTAATCATGTTTCTGGGGACGCCATCAACTCTTTACTTTGTTGAACATCATTAGAGTTGCTATGCATGTTCGTCTTGTCTGAAGTAAGGGAGATTTCTCACGATTAAATGGTTTGAGTATGTATTGTTAGAGAAGAACATTGGGCCGCCAACCAAAGCCATGTATCATGGTGGAAGTTTCAGCTTGGACATTAATCCTCAGAATCTCTTATGAGAATATTATTTGTTGTTGAATGCTTTAAGCATTAAAAAGAGGATTCCATTATCTGTTTTCTATGTTGTCCCGTTATGGATGTCCTCAAGTTGAGATATATCAAAATCGAGAAATCAAATGTGATTTATCTCCTTGGACCTTTGTACAGGTGGCATAGAGGTACCCCTTTGTGACACTTCGTTGAAACATATGTAATGCAATGATAATCCATGGAAATCCGAGCTAATTAGGACAAGGTGCGGGCACTAGTAGTATTCGATACATGAGGCTTGCAACTTATAGGAAGTTTTATGCATAACACATATGAATTATTACTACCGTTGACAAAATTGTTTCCATGTTTTCAAAATAAAAAGCTCTAGCACATGAGTAATCCCTGGTTCGCTCTGCGAAGAGTCTTTCTTTTACTTTATGTTGAGTCAGTTTACCTACTTCTTTCTATCTTAGAAGCAAACACTTGTGTCAACTGTGTGCACTGATTCTTACATGTTTACTTATTGCACTTGTTATATTACTTTATGTTGGCAATTATCCATGAGATATACATGTTACAAGTTGAAAGCAATTGCTGAAACTTAATCATCCTTTGTGTTGCTTCGAAACCTCTTACTTTGAATCTATTGCTTTATGAGTTAACTCTTATGCAAGTCTTTTTTATGCTTGTCTTGAAAGTACTATTCATGAAAAGTTTTTGCTATATGATTCAGTTGTTTAGTCATTATCTTTTTGTTAGCAAATCATTGCTTTGAATCACTTCATTCATCTCATATGCTTTACAATAATGTCGATCAAGATTATGTTGGTAGCATGTCACTTCAGAAATTATTGTTTTTATCGTTTACCTACTCGAGGGCGAGTAGGAACTAAGCTTGGGGATGCTTGATACGTCTCCAACGTATCTATAATTTCTTATGTTCCATGCTAGTTTTATGACAATACCAACATGTTTTAGTCATACTTTATAATAATTTTATGCATTTTCCAGAACTAACCTATTAACAAGATGCCGAAGCGTCAGTTCCTATTTTCTGCTGTTTTTGGTTTCAGAAATCCTACAAAGGAAATATTCTCGGAATTGGACGAAACAAAATCCCACGGTCTTATTTTCCACGGAGCCTTCCAGAACACCGAAGAGGAGACGGAGAAGGGCCACGAGGCGGCCACCCCATAGGGCGGCGCGGCCCCACCTCTGGCCGCGCCGCCATGTGGGGTGGGCCCCTTGGGTGCCCCCTGCGCTGCCCCTTCGCCTACTTAATCCCTCCGTCGCGAAAACCCTAGTACCGAGAAACAAGATACGAGAAAAGTTCCAGAGACGCCGCCACCATCAACCCATCTCGGGGGGTTCAGAAGATCGCCTCTGGCACCCTGCCGGAGAGGGGAATCATCACCGGAGGGCTCTACATCACCATGCCCGCCTCCGGACTGATGCGTGAGTAGTTCATCCTTGGACTACGGGTCCATAGCGATAGCTAGATGGTTGTCTTCTCCTGTTGTGCTATCGTGTTTAGATCTTGTGAGTTGCCTATCATGATCAGGATCATCTATTTGTAATGCTACATGTTGTGTTTGTTGGGATCCGATGAATATTGAATACTATGTCAAGTTGATTATTGATATATCATATATGTGCTATTTATGTTCTTGCATGCTCTCCGTTGCTAGTAGAGGCTCGGCCAAGTTGATACTTGTGACTCCAAGAGGGAGTATTTATGCTCGATAGTGGGTTCATGCCTCCATTGAATGCGGGACGAGTGACGGAAAGTTCTAAGGTTGTGGATGTGTTGTTGCCACTAGGGATAAAACATCAATGCTTTGTCTAAGGATATTTGTGTTGATTACATTACGCACCATACTTAATGCAATTGTCCGTTGTTTGCAACTTAATACTGGAAGGGGTGCGGATGCTAACCTGAAGGTGGACTTTTTAGGCATAGATGCATGCTGGATGGCGGTCTATATTCTTTGTCGTAATGCCCTAAGTAAATCTCATAGTAGTCATCATTATATGTATATGAATCTCTATTCTGTCATTGCCCAGCTGTAATTTGTTCACCCAACATGCTATTTATCTTATTGGAGAGACACCACTAGTGAACTGTGGACCCCGGTCCTATTCTTTACATCTGAAATACAATCTACTGCAATCACTGTTCTCTGTTGTTTTCTACAAGCAAACATAATTCTCCACACCATACGTTTAATCCTTTGTTTTCAGCAAGCCGGTGAGATTGACAACCTCACTGTTAAGTTGGGGCAAAGTATTTTGATTGTGTTGTGCAGGTTTCACGTTGGCGCCGGAATCCCTGGTGTTGCGCCGCACTACACTCCTTCACCAACAACCTTCATGTGGCCTTCATCTCCTACTGGTTCGATAACCTTGGTTTCTTACTGAGGGAAAACTTGCTACTGTACGCATCACACCTTCCTCTTGGGGTTCCCAACGGACGTGTGCTTTACCGTCACAAGAACCACCTACACCTGAAAGCGGAGCAACTCCTCAGGATGATGATGCTTCCGAAGAGACTGAAGATGATCAGAACATTCTCGAGGATAGCGATGCTCCGGGTGATTAAGCCCCCAAGGATAATGCTCTTGTCAAGTCTATGCGCCGCAGGAAAATCAATGAAGACCTGATGACGACAGCGGAATCGAGTCCTAGCGGACGAGATGATGGTGATGCTGACACAACTGCTTTTCCTGCGCCTTCCCGTGATACTTCGACTCCTCAGTCTTCAAAGAGGCCACAAAGACTCTAAGCATAAGAGGATGAAATTGAGTCGATACCGTAAGTTTTCTTCTTATTTCCTTTGTACTTGCATTTATCTTCTGGCTTTTCTGAGATTTAAATTTTGCTTTATCCAGTTCTGAAGATGATGACGAAGTTCCTCTTTCAAAGAGGGCTAAGATATTATTTGATAAGGTAGAATCTGCGAAGGAGTCGATGCCTTTGACTGCTGAAACTAATCGGATGGCCACTCCTCCGCCACGAACGGTCGTAGCCAATGTCCCCTTTCAACGGTTAATCCTTCGGCAAGTGCTTCCGCTCTTTCTTTTTCGTGTGATCATGTAAGATTATGGCTTTTCAGTAGATAATACCGTAGTATCTCCTAGCCCCCGAGCCGATGATTGGCTATTTGAAGAAAATCAAGCATATGTTCAGATATGCCTATTGTATATTCTGACACAATCTTTTAACTTCCTTGCTGCAGCCGATTTATGCCACAGTTGACGTTGTGGTAGATTTCGCTGATCAATTCATTCGGCTAGAATCAGAAAACATCCAACTTTGCAAGGTTGTTAAAGTTTCGGCTGATCAAATGTTGGAGGCCAATACACTAGCAGCCGAGGTGCAAAGTGAGAACTTATGTTTAAAGGACGAACTGAAGAAGTTGAAGAACAAGATGAAGGATGAGCAAGAGGCAAGGCACAAGGATTTCATTGAAGCTGATGAAAAAGAAGGTGCCCTTCGAGAGTCTATTGCAGGTTTTCTAAGTAAGTTTTCTTCATACTTGTATGATACTTCTCCAGAATATTTTCCTGATGTGATGAATTGTTTTTCTATAATTTTATAGGTACTGCCAACATGCCTCTCGACCGTACAAATAAGCTTCGAGTCGACTCAATGTCGGATGCCTTGTCATTTGCAACTGAATCCAGCAACCAACTCCAAGATCTTTTGAAGAAAACTAAGGGGGCTTTGTCGAAACTATTTTCGATGATGTTCCCGAAGTTGGACCAAAACAAGACCCTTGGTGAAATGGCGGATACCTTCTTTATCGAGTCTTCTGACGCCATTGAGGTACTGAAGCAACGTTCCCGTCTTTACGGTGCAGTCCTTACTTTTCAATTGTTGATGGGGCATGGACTTGGTTCTGAGCTGGAGAAGCTGTCCAAGACATTGCCAATGGATGTCGATAACTATCTTGTCAACCTTGAACCTTTCAAGCAATCCTCAGTGATGTGCACTAATCGACTCCTTAAATTGGTTGAAGAGGACAAGAAGAAAACTGCATCTGAGGCTGCACCAAGTTCATCAGCACAAGCTTGATTAGGCCTGGCCTACTAGTTTTTAGTTGTAACCCAGATACATTCGAGTTTTAATTTGTACTGAATTAAGCTGGCTCTGTTGTTAGCATTTAACAGTCTTTTGAATGAAATGTTTTGTGCGCTCTCGATGGGAGTTTTCCGCCTTTTATCGACATCCTTCTAAGAATGTATATTAAATGTTTTGTTGCAGATTCCTTCGACTTCTTCTCGTGTCGAAAGTTCTTTGAATTCTTCTGCTGTTGATGAACCAGAGCATGTAAGTCGCTTACGTGATCAAATTTCTCGACTGAATAAAGACATAACTGGCCTTCATACTATGGAAGCTTTGGTGAAGAAGAAGAGCGAAATTGTTGCTGCGATCGAACAACATGCTTTAGATCGTCTTCGTGTGGCTACCGAGAGCTTAAGCTGTAAGCAGTCATTCACTTCTTTTTTGTTTCACTTGATATTTCTGTGAATATTCTTCCGCTAACTTGTTCTTTGTCTTCAAAAGTCGTTGCTTCCGATGCATCAGAAGAGAATAGGCGGATCCATGAGAAGATTGTAGTAATGACCGACATCGCTCATCCGAAGTGTGAACTGTGGTCCAATCAATCGAAGGCTGTAATTGTGGAAAAGTTTGAGTATCGAGCTCAGAAAGTTCACTATTACTTCGACAAGTACCATGCTCATCTAACCATGGTATGGAAAACCATGTTCCGTTGGACCCAGCACCCGAAACATTGTCTGCTTTATTCAATCGATTCAAGACTCCAGCTAGAATTCGATCATTGGTGCGCAAAGAACTTCTTGCTGGAGCCGAGCTTGCACTTGCTTCAGTTTTAACAGGCCATCTGACCATGGATTTAGAATCTATAGCAAATTCTAATGTAAGATTAGACCAATATTATCCCATAGCTTGGCATCTTGCTCATATTATTGTTTCTAGGATGGAAGCAGGTACCGAAAGAGATTTAAAGAATCAGGAAGATCAAGGGACCTTGCCATGATAGAATTTTTAAGTATTCTTGTTCGTAGTAAAGTTTTGAAAGGAACTTCTCTCTTTTATGATAACCTTGCGTTGCAAGGAGTGACATGATTATGAATTATTGAACTGTAAGTCCTAGCTAAAATATTTTATCGAAGGCAACTAAGTGATCAGGTCAATTTGCTCACTCGACGACCCCGTTGTAATCGCAATTTTTCAGAGTCGCTTTGTATGTTTTGTAAGAGCGACAACCTTCGAATAAATGAGGGATTTAAGCGCTTTTTAATGTGGCTTCGTAACACAGTGCACCGGTATGAGCCTTTTGTACGTGGTATTGTTTCCATTAACTGCAGGACTCGTAAATTTATTTGAGGCTTGGATGGTATTTATTTTTGATAAATACTCATAGTATCTGAGCTTTGCCGGAAAAACCACGATACGTCGATAACCATAGCTCCCGGTGGGAGTATTAGTCAATTGTCGACATTGTAACAATTCTTTGCAGCCTCCGAGTAATGCCGGGTAAGCTTATGACAAATAATTTAGCCGAAGCTCCCGATGGGAGTAGTAGTTGATAAAAGAAGCCCAAATATTTGTTTGAGTAAAGAGATAAAAATGTAAGCTGAACCAGAGATTTTATTCATAATATGTCACAGGCTAAAAAAGCCTTTATGTAATAAAAAAAAGGTCGAGTTCTACGCATAAAATCGTCGCAAGTGTGCAACATTCCATGGGTTCCCAACATCTTTTCGCGAAGTAGGATTCTTGAGGCGATAAGCTCCTCCTGGTATGACTTCAGTGACGATGAACGGTCCTTCCTATGGAGATTCAAGTTTCAAGGATCTTTCCTGCTTCAGCCGTAGTACTAGGTCGCCAATGCTAAAGCTTCGAGTGCGAACTCTTCGACTGTGGTAATTCCGTATTGCCTGCTGATATACTGCTGTTCTGGCTAAGGCGATATCTCGAGCCTCATCAAGAAGATCCACAACATCTTGTAGTGCGTGAACAGAGGTTGCCTCTGTATATGCAGCCACCTGGGGTGCTTCAAAGCTAACGTCGGCTGGTAGAACTGCTTCGGCTCCGTAGACAAGGAAGAATGGAGTATATTGCGTTCACCTATTTGGTGTAGTTCGTAAACTCTAGAGTACTGACGGTAACTCTTCGACCCAAGCTCCAGCTGCACCCGTAAGGCGCTTTTTAATGCCATCGCATATTAGCCCATTGATCCTTTCTACTTGCACGTTGGTCTGAGGATGTGCAACCGAAGCAAATTTGAGTTTGATGCCATTGCTTTTGCAAAAGTGATGGAATTCCTTAGAATCAAATTTAGTTCAATTGTCTCTAAGGATGCTATGAGGCACACCAAAACGACAAGTTATTCCTTTGAAGAATTTGACAGCAGTTTTGGCTGTCTGATTAGTCACTGGTATGGCCTTGATCCATTTGGTGAATTTATCAACTGCTACTAATAGATAAGTATGACCACCAGGCAATGATTTCGGCAGTGGGCCAACTTGATCAAGCCCCTATTGTGCAAAGGGCCAGGCCAAAGGTATTGTCATTAGATCTGTGGCAGGTGCATGTGGTTTTGGCGCAAAATTGACAAGGGTCGCACTTTTGAACTAATTCTCTTGCATCGGTTGCTGTTGTTGGATAATAAAACCCAGCTCTAAAAGCTTTGGCCACAAGTGCTCTACTGCTTGCATGATAACCACAGGTTCCTTCGTGTATTTCTCGCAATAGAGCTTTTCCATCATCGATGGCGATACACCGTTGGAAGATGCCAGAGATGCTCCGCTTGTAAAAGTCACCGTCCACTATGACGAAGGCCTTAGATCGACGCACGATGCGTTTAGCTTCCGTCAGGTCATCTGGTAATCGATGTTCCATCAAGTACGCCAAAAAAGGTTCGGTCCATAAAGGCTCGAGAAGAAGAACTTGCTGTTTAGATTTATCAGTAATATCTTCGGCAACTTCCTGGAGCGTAGCCCCTGAGTCAGTAGTCGATACTTCTAGGGGTGCCGAAGTTTTTTTTACTTTAATGGATGTTTGAGTAATTACTTCATAGAAGACTCCATCCGGAATAGAGGAACATGTGGAGCCTATATTAGCCAAAGTGTCGGCTTCCTCGTTGCTGGCTCTGTCGATGTGTTTTAGTTCGCATCCTTCAAACTTGGCTTCCATAGGTTGATACAACTGATGATAAGCAATCATATTGTCGTTGATAGCGTCACATAAGTTCATCGACTGCTGAACCACGAGATTCGAATCTCCATAGATATCCTGACGAGTAGCTCCACATGCTTTGGCCATATGCTTCCCGTGTAATAATGCTTCGTATTTTGCTTCATTATTTGTTAGCAATGAGAAATTCATCCTTAGAATCATTTTGTCTCCTTGCAGCGATATTAGCACTACTCCATCCCCTGCACTTGTGCTTCGCTTAGATCCATGGAAATACATCGTCCATGACCCCGACATGTCGGGTGTTGCCGGGATTTGTGACTGGATCCAGTCAACCAAGAAATCGGGAAGGATCTGGGATTTGATTGCTGTTCGGTTAATATAAGAAATATCACGCGGTGCCAACTCGATATCCCATTGAGATACTCTGCCGTAGCCTCTGGGTTGGTAAGTATGTTCTTTGATGGGGCTTCAGTGACAACGACGATGATCGGATGTTCTGCAAAGTAATACCGTAATTTGTGCGCTGTCCTCCATACTGCGTATGCCAGCTTCTGATGATGAGGATATCGTTGTTTTGCCGGTGTAAGTACTTCGCTAAGATAGTAAACGGGACGTTGCACACCATGGATTTTCCCTTCTTCTGTACGTTCAATGACAAACACAATGCTGATAACTTGTATAGTCGCAGCTATATATAGCAGCATTGGCTCGTTGTCCTGTGGTGTTACGAGGACTGGAGAGGTCGACAATACCTTTTTTAAGTTGTTGGAGGCATCCTGTACCTCTGCTGTCCACACGAACTTTTTCATATTTCTTCATCAGCTGGTAAAATGGTAAGGCCTTTTCTTCAAGTTTTGCGATGAATCCACTAAGTGATGCCAATTGATGTACCTGCTATAGACTCTTGGGCGGCTCCATGTCAAGAACAGCTTTGATTTTCAAAGGGTTAGCTTCTATCCCTCTGGCTGAAATAAAGTACCCGAGTACTTGGCCTCCTGGTACCCCGAAGAAACATTTCTTCGGATTCAACTTGATTTTATATATGTCGAGGTTGTCGAAAGTTTCTCTCAAATCATCGATAAGAGTAGCCGGATTTCTGGTTTTGACGACGATGTCGTCGATGTAAACCTCAATATTTCGGCCAATTTGCTCTCCAAGGCAGGCTTGCATGCACCGCTGATAGGTTACACCTGCGTTTTTCAATCCAAAGGTCATGACATTGTAACAGTAAACGTCATGCGGAGTTATGAATGCAGTTAACTCCTGGTCTTCTTTTTTGAGCTTGATCTGATTATATCCTGAGTAAGCATCGAGAAAGGAGAAACGATCACAGCCTGCTGTGGAGTCGACTAATTGATCGATGCAGGCAATGGGAAATGATCATTTGGGCAATTCTTATTGAGGCTTGTGTAATTGATACACATACGAAGAACTGTCGTATCTTTTTTTGACACCATGACCGGATTAGCTACCCACTCGGTTTCCTTGAGCTTCCGAATAAAACCAGCCTTACCAAGCCGATTAACTTCTTCGCCAATAGCTTTTCTTTTTGGTTTTGAGAAACGACGTAACGTCTGCTGTACAAGTTTAACTTTGGAGTCAACATTAAAGGCGTGCTTAGCGACTTCCCTGGGAATACTTGGCATGTCGGATGGTTCCCATGCAAATATTTCCCAGCGCTCATGGAGGAACTCGATGAGCGCTTTCCTATGCGGCTGCAAGTTCTGCCGATGTGTTCACCGTTTTCTTCGGATCAGAGGGATGCACTTGATGTTTCTTGGCTTCCTTGGCAACGTCAAATTCATCGGACTTTGCATTCCGATTGTCGGCAGGAGGCTATGTATGATCAGTAACAACGTCGATTGTATTAAGTTCTTCCCTGACTCTAAATTTTGAAGCGATCTTCTGGAAATCTCTATCGCAGTTATCAGAACGAGAAAAACTCCTGTGAACGGTTATTGTTGTCCCATTATTGCCTGACATCTTCAATTTCAAATACGCCTAATGAGGTACCGCCATGAATTTGGTGAACGTTGGTCTGCCGAGGATGGCGTGGTACTGTGATTCCCAATCAACCACCTCAAACTCAAGTTTCTCATTCCTGAAATTGCTAGGTGTGCCGAAGACTACATCCAATGAAATTTTGCCAAGGGGAGAAGCGGGTCGGGTTGGGATGATGCCATGAAAACCTGTATCAGATTCTTTTAACATATCGACCGTTAATCCCATTGCCTTCATTGTGCTTGCAAATAACAGGTTCCGACCACTTCCTCCGTCTATGAACACTTTACTCATGTTGTATCCTCCGATCTGTGCTTCAAGAACCAAGGCAGCGTGACCGGGCCTTGGAACGGCTATCGGGTGATCTGCTCTGCTGAACATGATGTTTTGATCCGACCAGTCGATATAATCGGGTACTTCTGTCATAGCCACTTCTGCGAATTGTATTTCTCGAGAAAAACTTCTTGGCTTCTCTCTTTGAAAAGCTAGTCTTATGAATCATGTTGACCTGCCCTCGAGGGCGCAAGGTAAACTTCGGTTGGTATGTAGATGTCTTCTTCTAACAAATACTGTTGTCGCTGC
Source organism: Lolium rigidum (assembly GCF_022539505.1). Classification (NCBI taxonomy): domain Eukaryota; kingdom Viridiplantae; phylum Streptophyta; class Magnoliopsida; order Poales; family Poaceae; genus Lolium; species Lolium rigidum. The sequence continues at coordinate 49,417,863 of NC_061511.1, read as the reverse complement.
GGGTAACTGTAAGCTACTGCCCTTTCTTCTGCCAAACGGGATTTTGCCTCTGTCTCGGACCTTAGCTGGTCACAGAACTTCTGAATGTCAAGGAACCGCCGACAATCTTTGAGTAAATGAGTGGCCTTCTCGATGCTATCCTTCGGGTCGATATATGAGTACAAATAACATGGCGTGTCAAGCTGTTCTGTAGCCAATAAATAAGATGTACGGAGGCGGTTCTTGCTTGATTGCGCATTGTAGTATCCCCTTTCACACTATCGAAGGTGACTTGCGGCTCGTTCTTCTTCTTCACGGCGTAGATCCCTTCGCCTCTTTTGTTGCTCCTCTCTGCTACCGAAGCGACTTCTGATTTCGCTGCTATTTCTAGGCAGGCCTACCGAAGCTGTCGGTGGAATAATAGTTTCTGGAGCCGAAGTCCTTAGGCTTGACGCGTTTGAACTGGGAAGTCGAAGAAATCCTTTGGAGTCGATGATGAAGTGGACACCACCGAAGGTTGTATCCATACTGCCGCGTGACTCCGACGAGATCGGTCGCGCGGCCTCAGCGCGTAGTGCATACTCGAAGGAACCGCAACGAACTGGGTTTCTTGGACATGAAGGTGTTGGCGAGGCCAGCACAAACGCTGCTAATGTGACCGGAACTGTCGATGACGTGCCTTGTGCCGACAAGTTCCCCACAGACGACGCCAATTGTCGAGGGTGCTCCTCGGCAATGCCCACCTTTTGGGGCTTAGGGTTGACGGAATCCTGCAGGCTGACACGAGACATCGGATACCAAACAAACGGGGAGAGAGATTTACCCAGGTTCGGGGCCCTCGATGAGGTAAAACCCTTACTTCCTGCTTGTCTGATCTTGATTATCGAAATTATCGGGTTACAATGGGGTAGGAAGGCTCTGACTATGAACTCGTCGAGAGGCTAAGATTTCTAATGACCTAGCTCTAAACTTGCGGTAGTTTTGGCTGCAATGATTGTGTATCCCTCGGCAGAACCTTTCCTGGCCCTTATATTACAGGCCAGGTCTCGAGAGTTCTAACCGGGTTCGACTAGGTTACAAAGGATTTTACATCTAAACTTTCCTTGTATCTTTGTCTTCTTGCCTTGTTCGTCAAGAATCCTTCTTTTCAACCGACATAACGGCCTACCTTAGTCGGTGGATGGTCTTCATGGACCTCTAGTTGGGCCGTAGAAGGTAGCGTAATACTGGTTACCCGAAGAGTAATGCCCACATCAGTCGTATAGGACGCGCAGGTGTGAGAGCAGCTCCTCCAAATAAAATATGTTGTACCTACATCCCCATACGACGGTACCGACGCCGCTGCCAGCGACTATTTAGGAGTGCCGATGAAGATGCTCTTACATACATGCACCACCATCTTAGAGGGTTTTGATCAGTTCGTCTGTTGACGAGCGTGATACATGCATGTATGCTCATGCATGCACCACCATCGATGAGCTAGCTAGCAGGCAGGGGCATCTCGATCTTTTTGACCAGTCCTAGCTAGCCCCCATCAATTCAGCCTGCCGCCGGACAGTACTGATTTGACAAATGCATGCCCCGCCTCATGCATCTGCTCCAAGTGTAGCCGTCCGTGACTGCCTTTTTGCAGCAAAATTTTCATTGCTAGCGTGTGGGTCGATGCGCGCGAGGGAATCTCTAGCCGAGTATAAAAGCACAACCTAGCTTGCCTGCTCGTTTCGACAAGCACAACTGCATCCCTTATCTACTGTTCAACTGCAGATCATCGACTTGCCAGGAAGCCTGCCCGGCTGGTAGGAGCTAGCTAGCTAGCTAGCGAGAGCGAGAGGAAGCATGGCGAGTGAGCTGGTCAAAGTGCCAACCGTGCGCCGGCCGGCCGGCCGGCCGTACGTCCGTCTTCCTCCACAAGTTCAAGTGGAACGAATTCAAGCTCAAGGTGCGCGCGCGCGCTTGGACGGATCATCTTAATTCGATCTTCTTCTGGGAAGAGGCCGGCCATGCATGGTTGCTGTTGTCCACGTACGTACGGGCACCCGGCCGTGGGTGCGCGCGGGACGGCGAGCGAGCGAGCTAGCAGGTGGCATTAGTCTCTGTGGACGACCAAGCATTCCATAACATGCCATCGCTAGTTGGGCGTTTCCTTCAGGTTGTTTAATTAGTAGAAGTTAAGCAAATCAGTACAAGTGTGTGACCCTCTCGAAGCTTGAGTTTGCCGGCGCGCGCGCTATCCACCTTGTGTTGCTTTTACATTGCTATACCATGATGTGCTTCTGCAAAAATGTGTAAAGGTGCTCCGGCCGGCCTCTGTAATCACTTCTTGTGTTCACTCGTGGTCGGTTAAAATGTTCTGCAAACGTTGGTTCACCTGGAGCATCTTCAACAGGGCGACACAAACGGTCAAAAAATGCGCATGCACCCTATTCCAGCGGGACAACGTATAGTGACTGGGGCGTTCGTGGAAACGCAAACACAAATCAAATATGCGGCACGTTTGCGGACGTTGCGCGATCGCAACAAGTGACTGTTGGGATTCGCCCACGGATCTATCACATCAAATTTAGACGAACACATGCACGCGAAAAACTCGAAGCCAGCTACCGCCATCTCCACCCGTGCCTCGGCGAGCTCCGCCCTGGCCTCGGCGAGCTCCGCCTGGACAACGGCCCGCTCTGGTGGCTGCCAGACAACGACCAAGCCTGGACGGAGTTCTTCGAGCGCGAGTGCGCTGACCGCCTCGCAGCCTACGACGGCAGCGGCTATCCACCGGTGAACAACAACGCCAGTGGACGGCGGCGGCGGTGGGGCGTGCCCAGGACGACCCTCGCATGAGTCCTCGACTACATCGCCGACGGGAACGACCCGCCACTGCAAATGCCACCACGACAGTTGCAGTTGGCGCCCCCACGCGGCAGCGACCAGTGGGCGGCGTGGCGCCAGGCCTCCTCCTCCTCGCGTGGGTCCACGCGGCGAGGTACTCTCCCTACAACACGCCGTCGCCGTGCCTCGTGGCGATGGTGAAGGACGAGTCGGAGGAGGCACCTCTTGCAGGCGCTGGCGTCATCATTCGCGAGCGGTGCCACGAATTCCGCTACGCCAGTGCGAGTGGACGCCACCGCCGGAGTACAAGGCGGTGGCCTCCATCGTTAAGGCGGATGACGACCCGGAGGAGTCCCTGGGGCTGCGCTAAGCCCAGCTCGAGTACTTCGCCGCGACAGACGAGTTCGCCGAGGCATGGAGCATGGCCGATCACCGCCACGTGGAGGAGGAGCGCCGCCGTTGCCTCGGCCTCATCATCAACCTAGACAGCAACGACGACGATGGCTAGTCTAGCAGGCCGCGTAGGAGGCGCGGGGACGGCGGCCAGGGCTGCAGCTACCTCCCGGAGCCGAAGAAGGAGGATCTCAACGACAAGGAGGAGGACTACGCGGTGGCGATGTATCGCCGCCTAGGGTTAGGGCATGGCGGCAACGGCGGCGGTTACTAGATTTTCATGGTTTTTTATGTCTATGTTTTTAAATTTGTACAAATATTGGCCAAGTATGACCGAACTATCTATGAATCTACTATTTCTATGAATATGCTATATTTTGAAAATTTAATTTTTTTTTATTATAGAGGCCGCGACTTCAAGCCGCTCGGCCCCTGTATTTGTTTTACCACCGGCACCCTCCATATTGACCCTAAAATAGATGCATCGGAGCCCATATAATGGACAAGTGGGGGTGCTCTAAGATTTGGTGAGTTCTTGAAGCTACTTGGGCCACTTGGCAGTGCTACCAATTTTATTTCGATTGAGCACTAGATTCCGCGAAAAACAAAATCAAGAAAGATAAGGCCCAGACCTAAGCAGCACCGATAATAATGAACAAATATATCTTGGGCCTCGGCCCAGCCTAAAACCGGCAGCGATTACCATCAACAAAGAGCAAAGGACGACTCGTCCGGGAACAGTTTCATTGGCGGCGACTTGCCTGGGATCATGGCGGGCGTAGAGGACGACGAAGACGACTTCTTCGTGGAGCCTTTGCTTTACGACGAGGCGCAGCTATTTGCCGAGATGGATGCGGAGAGGGAGGCGTATCTGCGTGCGGAGGCGGAGCAGGCGAGGAAGGACGAGGAGAGGCGCCGGAGAGGCGCGGCGCACCGTGCCGTCCTCGACTCCATCCTGGAGCACGACCCCAAGACGGGGCGCGAGGTCTACACACGCTACTCCTTCACCGACTTCTCCGTATTCGACATCGACGAGGAGTGTAAGTCATTGGCAGAGATCCTGAATTCATGTTTCCGTTTCAAAAGCATGGGTGAAATAGTTAGAACACCTTAGGTCAGGAGGCTCTTTTCAGCTATGTATGTATCTTTGAGCCTGCATGTTTCTAGAGAGAATTCCTTATTTGACACTACATAAACTTTCAGTTCCTTATTTGGCCCTAGAAAACTTTTTCTTCCCTTCTTGACAGGTAAACTTCATTTCTTTCCCTATATGGCACTGCCGTCAATTCTGTTAACTCACACCGTTATCATTGTTTTTCTTAGACTATTGTACCCTTTCCTCAATCGACCCAGATGAAACTGGGGGCGAAAAGAGAACACTTGCGTCCCCGCAGAAACTGTCGTCCAGCGCCCCTAACCAGCTGCTAGTAGTTAATCTCCGCGCACGTAGCTAGTCCAGGTGGGTTTTTTTCCAAGCAAGGTCAACTTGCCGCATGCATGCGACCCAGCTAGCATCTACCTCGTCTTTGCTTTTTTGCTCTATGCACAAGCACGCGCGCAGCTAGGCACTTGCATGCACGCGCAGTTAGCTGCAGCCTTTTTTCTGTTTTATTTCACCAGTTATGCATTTTTTACTTTTTATTGCTCTACAATTACTGCTGCCATACATGCACAAGTGCAGAACTGCAGATCAAGAACCGCCTTCGATCAACTTGAGCCAACTTCTATCAAGAGTTGATCTCTGCCTGGGTGTTAGAATCGGAAAGTCCATGTTGTATACGAGTTGGAGACTCGTACGTGTTGTAATCCTGTATGGCTGCCGTGTATATAAATAGAAGAGGTGGAGACGTGTATGTCTACCACGAAAACCCTAATCACCTTTTTCAACTTGGTATCAGAGCCCATCGCTCCCGCAGCCGCCGCGCCGTCGCGAGCCCCATCCACGCCGTCGTCGCCGCTGTGAAGCTTTCCGTCCGCACGCGAGTCCCCGTCCGCGTCGCGAGCCTTCTTCCGATCCGTCGCCATGGCACAAACCGGAGCAATCCAGGTGTCCCACTCTGCCGACGACATCGTCGCTTCTCCAGATCACTCGACCCCCGTCGGTGTTGCACCGGCGCCGGCGGTCCGCCTAGATCATGGAAACTTCATGCTCTGGAAGGGCCTCACCCTGCCGAACCTCTCAGGCGCAGGGTTCCATGGCCACCTCGACGGTACTACCGTCGCTCCCCCGGTGACGATCAAGCAAGGGACCGACGCTGACGCCGTCGACGTCCCTAACCCGGCGTACACCGCCTGGTGGACGCAAGATCAGCGTGTCGTCGGGCTCCTTCTCGGTTCTATGGAGCCGGACGTGGCGTGCCAACTCATCTCCTGCAAGTCGGCGGCCGAAGTCTGGGGCGTTGTGCACACCATGTTTGGTGCACAAAGTCGTGCCAACGTCCGCCATCTTCGCCGCCGGCTTCGGACCTTGCGTAAGGAGGACATGTCCGCCACTCGGTATATGCACAAGATGAAGTCCTTCGCTGATGCAATGGCGGCCGCCGGAGCTCCTATCTCCGACGATGAGCGGTGGACTACATCATCACCGGCCTCGGGAAGGCTTACAATCCTCTTGCCGGGAACCTTACCTTGGCTAACCGATCGGTGCCCTACGTGGAGTTTTACTCCGCCGTGCTTTCTTTTGAGTCCCTGCAGGCATCGCAGGGTCTGGACGCCGAGTGGTCTTCCTCGGCAAACGCGGCGACACGCCCTACACCCGTCGCTGATCGCCCCATGCAGCTCAGCGGGGGTCCATATGTGACCAATTATGGTCACCAATCCCAAGGCCATAACGGTGGCAATGGAGGCGGGAACTACTACCGCCCTGACAACGGTCGCAATGGTGGCGGCCGCGGCGGAGGCAACGGCGGAGGCCGTACCGGCGGCGGTGGCAATGGCCGCAATGGTGGCGGCAACGGCGGCAATGGTCGTCGCAACCGGCCCCGCTGTCAACTCTGCGGCTACTGGGGGCACGCGGCGGCTGACTGCCGCAACCGCTTTGACCGTGACTACCGCGGAAACAATTCTCGAGCGGGGAACTCGGCTTCCACAAGCAACAACAACAACAACCCGCACTGGTACATGGATACTGGTGCAACGGATCATCTCACCGGTGATCGGAACGTCTACACATGCACGAGCGCTACGGAGGAAACGATCAAGTCCGGGTGGCTAATGGTATGGGTTTGTCTATTTCGCACATTGGTCATTCAAACTTAGCCGATTCATCCCTAAAACTGAAAAATATCCTCCATGTTCCACGCATTAGCCAACATCTTCTTTCGAGTTTATCGCCTTGTTGCTGATAACTATGTGTTTGTTGAATTTCACCGTAATTTTTCCTTGTCAAGGACAAAGCCACGAGGAGAATTCTTCTTCACGGTAGGAGCAAGGGAGGACTCTACCCCGTCCCGCTTGCTCATGCGTCTTCAACATCCGGTCGTCATGCTTACGCTAGTGTCAAGGTCACCGCTTCCCGGTGGCATCAGCGTCTTGGTCATCCTACAAATAATGTAGTCAAAGATATTGTTGGCTCAAATAAACTCGTGTGTTCCTTAGATTCTACATCGTCAGTTTGTGATGCTTGTCAGCTTGCCAAGAGCCGCCAGTTACCTTATTCATCTTCCTCTCGTGTGTCTACTATGCCTCTTGAGCTTGTTCATTCGATGTCCGGGGTCCAGCATGTGCCTCCTACGGGGGTACAAGTACTATGTTAGCTTTATCGATGATTATTCTCGCTTTTGCTGGATCTATCTTATCAAAAATAAATCTGATGTTGAGCAGGTGTTTCATGCGTTTCAGGCCCATGTAGAGCTCCTCCTAGGTTCAAAAATCAAGGTTGTCCAGTCTGATTGGGGGGGCGAGTATCACAAACTCCACCGGCATTTTGAGAGTACCGGTATTGTGCATCGTGTGTCTTGTCCTCACACTTCCCAACAAAACGGTGTTGCTGAGCGCAAACACCGGCATTTGGTTGAAACGGGTCTCGCACTTCTTGCCCAGTCATCTCTCCCTCTTCGCTATTGGGATGAGGCGTTTCTTACAGCGTGCTATCTTATAAATCGCATGCCCACACCGGTGCTTAACAAGGAAACTCCCATCTTTCGTCTTCTCCGCATACAACCCAATTACGAGTTTCTCCGTATTTTTGGTTGTGCGTGTTGGCCTAGCCTTCGGAAATATAACTCCCACAAATTAGAGTTTCGATCTAAGCTTTGTGTCTTTCTTGGCTATAGCCCGATGCACAAAGGGTATAAGAGTTTAGACCGGTCTACGGGTCGCATTTATATCTCTCGTGACGTCGTTTTCGACGAGTCCGTTTTTCCTTATGCCACACCTGGTGTCTCTGTTGATGTCTCTACCTTAGCACAGGCTATTACTTTTCCTGATAATGAACCGGTTACGAGTGCACCTGTGCGTAAATATGACACATCCTACCTGTCTACTAACCCGTCTGCATTAGACGAAGTTCCTCCGTTTCAGGTTATTGACGCGGCCCCAAGTACCTCCCAGCGGCCGATCGACATGCATGAGGGAGCCTTGCATGGCGCTCTTCCTGATGCGGCTCCCGCTCCAGCCATGCGCACGGCCCCAGCTCCTGCCGAGAGTGCGACTCCAGCCCCTGCAGCAAGCGCGGCTCCAGCTTCTGCCGAGAGCGCGGCTCCAGCTTCTGCCGAGAGCGCGGCTCCTCAGCCCACGATGCCTCCCGCCGTGACTTGTGAGTCCACGGCCGCATCGTCCCCGGCTGAGACGTGCACCACGCCAGCTACGGTGCATCCCATGGTGACGCGTCATCGTGACAACAAGCGCAAGGAGAAAGAATACAAGGACGGTACTGTGCGCTATGATCCTCGCCGTCGGGCTTTCTTCGTGGTACCTACTTCTCATCGTGTTGCCTTGACTGAACCCGCCTGGAAAGCTGCTATGGCAGATGAGTTCGCCGCCTTGTGTCAGACACGCACGTGGACATTGGTTCCTAGACCTCCGGGGGTCAATGTTGTTGGAAGCAAATGGATTTTTAAAACGAAGCATCGTCCTGATGGATCTATTGACAAGCACAAAGCAAGGCTAGTGGCTCGTGGATTTACTCAGCAGCATGGGATTGATTATGGTGACACATTCAGCCCAGTTGTAAAGCCTGCTACTGTGCGTCTGGTACTGTCTCTAGCTGTGTCTCGTGGCTGGTGTCTGCGTCAGGTTGATGTGAGTAATGCCTTTCTTCACGGTTTTCTGTCTAAGGATGTTTATATGCAGCAACCACCTGGTTTTGAGGATGCTCGTTATCCCTCTTATGTGTGCAAGTTGCAGCGGTCTATTTATGGCCTGAAGCAGTCGCCTCGTGCGTGGTATGCTCGGTTAAGTCAGCGGCTTCATGAGCTTGGTTTTGTCTCCTCCAAAGCAGACACGTCACTCTTCATATTCTCCAGAGATGGTGTGCAGATTTATATGCTAGTCTATGTTGATGATATTGTCATCGCTGGGTCTACTCCTGAGGTTGTTGATCGCCTTGTCCGGTCTCTAATGGATACCTTTCCTATTAAAGATTTGGGGAAACTGGATTATTTTCTTGGACTGGAAGCGTCCTACAATTCAGGGGGGATGATGGTAACTCAGCGCAAGTATGCACTTGATCTACTTCATAGAGTAAATATGGAGAATTGTAAGTCCACTTCCACACCATTGCCGACTTCGCAGTGCTGTCTCGAGTTTACGGTACAATGCTTGGCTCTGAGGACTCCTTCCGGTACCGTAGCGTCGTTGGTGGATTGCAGTATTTGACGCTCACACGCCCAGACATTTCTTTTGCGGTGAATAAGGTGTGCCAGTTTTTGTCTCAGCCTACAGATGTTCATTGGGAGGCTGTCAAACGAATATTGAGGTATGTCAAAGGCACATTGCAAACCGGGCTGTGTTTTCGCAAGTCAGCTTCCACTGGTGTTAGTATTTTCACCGATGCTGATTGGGCTGGATGTGTGGATGATAGACGTTCCACAAGTGGCTATGCTATTTTTGTTGGACCTAACTTGGTCTCCTGGAGTTCGAAGAAGCAGCCTACCGTCTCAAGATCTAGTACGAGGCAGAATACAAGGCATTAGCTAATGGTGCTGCAGAGGCTATATGGATCAGCTCTCTGTTAAAGGAGCTTGGAGTTCCCAGGCAGCGTACACCTATTCTGTGGTGTGATAACTTAGGGGCAACCTACCTCACAGCAAATCCGGTATTCCATGCTCGAACAAAGCACATTGAAATTGATTTTCATTTTGTGCGAGAGCGTGTTGCAAAGGGTGCTTTGGACGTGAGGTTTATATCTTCTAGTGATCAATTGGCTGATGTGTTTACAAAGCCAGCCACACGGCAGATGTTAGACCGATTCGGGACCAATCTAAATCTTGTATGTAATAGTTTAGATTGAGGGGTGTGTTAGAATCGGAAAGTCCATGTTGTATACGAGTTGGAGACTCGTACGTGTTGTAATCCTGTATGGCTGCCGTGTATATAAATAGAAGAGGTGGAGACGTGTATGTCTACCACGAAAACCCTAATCACCTTTTTCAACTCTGGGTATTGCTACTTTGTCATGCAAAAAAAAAATAGTCACATATTGAACTAGGGACAAAAACGTCATTTTACATCCCAAGCTAACACCGTTAGCATTTGAAATGCACTAGAGTGTCATATAGGGAAGAAAATGAAGTTTACATGTAAAAAAGGTAAGAAACGGTTTTCCAGGACCAAATAAGGAATTAAAACTTTAAGTAGTGTCAAATAAGGAATTCTCTCATGTTTCTATGGTTGCTATCAGTCATTAGCGATTGCATGCAGCCATAAAATCCTGGCGCAGGGCTAAGGCTCAACTGAAGAATTGAGTTAGAAAAAAAATCTCTAATGTCCACTTTTTCGATAAAGGGAATATATTAATATCAAAACGATACCAATTACACCCAGCCTCTGCAACAACGCACCATCCTAATGGCACTACGGATGCACACAGCCAAAAAAAGGAAAAGAAAACTAAGAAACAAAAGTCCCGCTACAGAACAAACAAACAAGCTGCTTGTTCGTACAGCCAAAAATCTCTAATGTCCACTGGGAGTATAAAAACAGACAAGCTGCTTGTTCGTACTATATGTGTTTACCTTGGTGACAAATTGGGTCCTTCAGTACGTAGAATCTCCCCTGCACCCATCCACTACATTTTTATCTTGTGTTCAACTAAGTGATGTTTTAGCTGATAGCGCATTCTATATGTTTTACGTACTAACCTTCTCGTGCTGCCGTGATATGTTTATGTTCAACATCTTTAAAAAAATCGGTCACTCGCAGTAACTGTTTCTTTTTATTTTCCATTGCAGCGCTTATCCCTCCAATGCGGTTTACTAGCAGTGGGTACATACGCGGCATAAATCTAGAAGACTCTGCAAACATACTTTCGGTCAAGATTGCCTCCTCGGACAGAGGCTTTCCCATCAACGTGTATGGCACCATCATCGCGAGAGACAGTGTTGACCATAAGTGTATATACATTTTTAACCGCCATAGAGAGGATTGCCAGACTATCAAATCAGAGGTATGCCTTTTGCTTCACAACCATTAATTACTTAAATACTACTACCTCCGTTTCAAGGAATAAGGCGCACGCGTATTTCAAGACGAACTTTGACCATAAAAATTGAGCAACAAAATCTTAATTAGGAGTATATTATATGTACTTAGTATCGTTGGATTCGTATTGAAAAGCACTTTTTAATATACTAATTTCATACAAACAATTTTTATCTATTTGAAGTAATTCTTAGTCAAACAAAAAGCACGTAAAACGAGGACGCCTTATTCCTTGAAACGGAGGTAGTAGTTGGTTGTTGTCATGAGATGTCTATCTTGACTCTTCTTTACTCTATAACTCTATTGCATATTTTGTTACATGCTTTAGTGGTATTTTGATGAACATACTCTAATCTATTGCGACTCTTTTCATAGGAAGAAAGTTTGATTTTAACTGGCCCAGGTCGAGGTCTGGTGTTACTTGATTTCATATATGTAGAGATAAATCTCAAAATCAAAGTTGACGGAGAGCCTTTAGGCCAGCAAATCAGCAAGGGCTTACTTAGCATCGATGGACGAGTTCAGCCTCAAGATGAGAAGGTTAATTGTGGAAGTCGAACTCTTAAGAGCTGGTTTAGTACTGTGAAGGTGAGCTATGCAACTATTCTAAATGCAGTCGAGGGTACCTTTGAAATTGAGATACTCGAGGGACATTTCTGTGGAGAGATCAGAGTTGGCATGGAGGGCGTTGAAGAAAAGATTGTGATTCATAATAGCAAGGAAGATGGTGTGGTGACTTTTTCTGGTGACTTGACAGTTATCACGCTGCAGCATCGTGTCCTTACCATCTGCCTAGGCAGAATGCTCACGTTTGAGTTTGTTAGTAAGGGTTGTCGTCATTGTGGTGGGGGTGTTGGTGATTCTAATTCTACTACGGAACAAAGAGTTGAATTCGCACCACAACGCCGTGGTCAAGAGGAGACGAAAGTAAGTTGTGGTGCTAGTAAGCTTCTAGTGAAGGTAGTCTGGTCCATGATGGACATATACGGCTGTAGTCCACTAACTTAATAAGCTTAGTTGTGATGTAATGAGCTAAGGGTTGTGTTTTGACCATGGCTGACCTAACTCTATGGTCCAATAGGTTTGAGGTACCTAGCTAAAAGGTACATGCGCTGGTCTGGCGTGATCACCTCTCATCTTGTTACTTATAAACTCTCATTATGAAATGTGATATTTCAAAATTATTTGGTGCCTTACCTTGCATCGGTGTTATATGTTTAAGATTACTTTTGCATGTGTACTCTCAGATGTGATGTTTTCCCACGCTGGAAGCCAATGTCTTTTATTATTTGGATTATATGCGCTTGAGCACTCCTAAATATAACAAGCCAATATGCAAGATATGGTCCAGCTGATTTTTTGTTATGAACTTCCTTTTGAAGAATCTAGTTTATTGTAGATGAAAAAAATACCAGAAAAAAGTATGGGTTCCCCTACAGTATAGATAAATAATGGACCGGATACAACATATAATAATGAGGTAATTAAACCCACAAATGCAGAACACAAGGGAAATACAACCAAGATTGATCAATTTTTGTGGTTACCCATTTTATTCCCACATCATTTTATTTCACCTTTTTCAGTGTGCACATTGTTTTGCTTCGGCAATGCCAATGGCATACAATCCTTCTTGGTACAAGACTCACCGGAAACTTAGAATTGAAGTAATAAACAAACTTTTAAAGCTCCATTTCATGCCTGCAAAATTTACATGCATTTAGGGCTCATTGCCGAAGGATTTCAACAAGCTGTCCGATTTACACATGTTTCAAACCAGTTCCCAAGGCCTCACATCTCACCAACACGAACGGGGCACACACGCACACACAACATGAAGTTTCAAAAACAAACCCACATTGCTGTTTTTGCATCGGCTCAAGACACCTCTATTTTTGGCAGAGCGTGTACTCGTTGAGACAGCCAGTCTAACAAGTAACCAAGTGCTGACTCACCACGTCGTCTTCGCCGTTCTTTCAAAACAAACAGGCCTCAGCATCCTAACATGTATCTTTTATACACATCATCATGCATCCATCTTGAGCGAGTTCAGCCGTCTAGTTCTTTGATCGCGCTCGGCCATGACCACCGTCTCCTGCTTTTTCCTTTCTTTTGTAATTGTGTTCGTAGTCATGGACCCAATCTTGTCAAACGCAAACTAGGAAAGGAAAAAAAAGTGAAACATGGATAAATCAGATTCCAATGTTTGGTAATTGAGTGCTTTCAGCATGAAACATCAACTTGATAAACTACAGAGATAGCTCAAAAGTTCTGACTCTCAAGTTCTGACTCTCACTTTAATGTAACTTTTTAGTGTCCCAAGTATAAGTTTATAACAGTATGCATCATCACTGGCTACTTCAGTATTTTTCGTTACAAAAGAGCGGATAATTACCGTGAGCAGCTCATCAGGCTCGTATAGATGATGAGCAGTTGTTTGCAGAACATCAATTACATCACCAATATGTTGGATTCGTAGAAGATCATCTTCTCTCATCTGCAAGTATTAGAGAATTTATGAAAAGTGAAATCAAAACAATGCCAAACAATCATAAGGTATTATTTCAACCATATAGGCAAGGAATCCAAACACTTTCTGAATAGCATGCAGAGAAGGAAATTTCCTGAGTACACACCTTGAAAATTGCTAGAGCGACATGGAACAAGACCTTTGCACCTTCATTGAATAAAACATCCCACACTCGGAGAGTTGTCTGTTCACAGCAATAACAGTGGTAATTGTGAAATGATTTTACAGTGAGTTCAGGGACATCACTGGTGGATGAGATAAACGCTGGTATCAGGTAAACTATTTTCTAACCTCTGAAGGCAATGTTTTGGAGAAGAGGCATAAGAACCATTCTGTGGCAACAAGTGAAACATCAAACCCCATTGCTTCAAGATGAGCAGCAATTCTGAAACATTTGGAGAATCCAATATAGTACACAATCACAGGATCATTATTGTCAGTGAGAAATAATAGCATGAAGGAAAAACATACCGTGGGCAATTTTTGGCTAGAAGATCTCTGAATACTCGCTGCTCAACATGGCATCCAGTAAGAGTATCTGTATAACAATCACTGACGAGAACATTTTCCAAGAGCACAGCAAGCATCCAAAATGCATCTTCCTCTGTCTTCATAACAAGCAACAGTAGAGCAGCCACATAATTTAAACCCTGCAGTACACAACTGTTAGAAGGTGCTTTGTGAAATAAATAACATTTGGCAAACTAGAACATGGCACTATGGTTACCTGGCAATACCCAACTTCTGAATCACGGAACGAATACCCAACAAGTACACGTCGAAGAGATGCCTGACCTGCCTCGCTGTTCAACCAAGGATGGCAAGGGAAGGTGCGAGGGAGATCCTATAATGACAAAGCATTAATCTTTACATCAAAGATTCACCAAACTAGTTTACAGCCCACTGTATGCTGATAAGTGATGAACATGATTTTGATAAAACCGTATAAGCTACATATTAAGATAAAACACAATGTAGATCAATTACACAGAGTGACCTTGCAGCACACAGGCAGTGTAAAGAATGTTTCTTGAACATCCTTGAACCAATGAAGCACATGGAAACCAAGTATTCATATGGCTGAAGCCATTTGATGCTTGCAAGATGTTGCTCTTTTTTTTAAAGAAAAAGTTGCTCATTAATAAGTTTAACAAGCAATATAAGTATACTCTAAAAAGAGAAACTGTACTCTTTAATTCTCTATTTGTTTTTGGTATGTGGAACCACTATCAGAATCTAAAGAACAAAGAACCAGATTGAACTGGCAAATCGTTGTAGATCAATCATAAATGTTCAGACATAATCATTTCCTTTCTTCCAAGATAATAAAGCATGGTTGTATGACCATTACGAGGTAGGAAGGCATCAACAGAAAAAAGAACAGATGAAAACTTACATGGTCGATCTGGCGAGTGGCTGGTGTTGTTTTCCCCTCCGTGGCCCTGATCAGCTCGTCATAGTACGTCTCAGGTACCGTCGACCGCTTCTTGGCTGCACCAGACACGGACAGCCATACCTTCGGCCTCAGCGCCGGTGGCACCCCCTTCCTGATCAGCCTCCTCAACGTAACTGTATTAGTGAGCACTGATAGCTTGAGCGACGTGGCCCTAATCACACCCTCGCCACCGTTGGATGAGATCCTCGGCTGGAGGTACCAGTTTGCGCCCTTGCTCGCTTCCAGTGCCCACCACACCCTCCCTTGCTCCCTTATCCTCTCCCTCACCTCATTCAGAACATTGACATCGTCCACATTGCCCTCCACCATGAAGCCACAGAGATCTTCAAACTTCACAGACAAGTGGTAGGCATTGGCATGGCCCTTCCGGGGTACTTTGTACCTGGTGTTGTGGCTGGTAGTGGGCATGGATGCAGGGGGTGTGGTCCACAATGACCACCTCCTCCTTCTGGGGTTGAAATCATCTATCAAATCCCTGGGTTGGATCCCAAACATATTCTTATCCAAATTTCTATACTGATGCAACTATATGTGTATCGTTATTTAGATCAATCCACCCCCAAATGAAGACTTTTTTTGGTGCTGCCTTCTTGGTTTCCTTTCTCGCCGTTGATCCCTACAACCATTCCAGCAAACAAAACCTTAGATGCCATTCCTGGTATGGAGAACAAGTATAACCAAGATGTAGAAAAGTCATGCGGAAAATCAAACTTGAACAGTACACTCCACCAGACCCCAACCCACAGTTTAAAAAGGGTCAATTGAAAAGTAGTTAAATTGTGCACATGACTATGGCATTGTTTCAGTACCCCGTGGGGGTGGAAATTCAGTTTTTAATGTGTTCGCAAGGTACACATTCAGTGAACTATCACACCGTGTACTACTCTGTGGAACGAACCCTCATTTTCCATACTGAACTGAAAAATGGATTAGCTACTGAAAAGAAGAGCAAGATCAACATCAAGCTAGCAAGACAAACAGTGGCAGGTTCTATCGATTCTGCAAAGGATTCGAGTGAATAAAATCTACAGGCACCCTCTCATTCAGGCGCACTCCTTCCATGAACTTGCAGGATTCGAATAGTTTTCTTCAAAATGAAAAAGAAATACTGCTGGAATTCAAAATTTTGAGTGGCCGCCCTCATTTTGCGATTCAAGTGAATACAATTTACAGACACCCTCATTTTGCATCTGTGTGTAGCGAACAGGTTCGCTTCAGGCCGTGATCAATTGCCGTTGACGGCTGGTAACGTTTTAGGCAACGCTGCGGATGCACATTCGGGGAACGGAAAGAAGCACTACGTATCACATTCCGGACTGCTCTGTATTAGGAAAAGAAGCCTCCTTTCACATACCGAACCGAAGAACAACTACGTACCTACAGCGAACAAGGGCAGGATCAACATTTAGTTAGCTCCAGACCACGAACAGCTGCTGCTTATCGATGGTCAATGAAACCGCCGGCGTCGCTCGCTGCCGCGCTCGACCCCTTAGCTAGCTTTGCATTTGGCATGAGACAAATTTTGGCAGCGATGCACAGCAGAGGCAAAGGCGCAAGGAAAGCATACGGATCAGGGCTCGCAATATGATAAGATAACAAGGAGCAAGAAAGGGTACCTAGGAGCCGAGTCACCACCGCTGGCTTTTGGATCTATCCGGGTGCTGGAATCTTCAGAGACGACAAATCCCAGTCGAGCGCGCTGGATCTCCCCACCTCGGGTCCACACAAGCTCGATCACCTTGACGGCGGCGGAGCTAGCAGATGTCCGGTGCCGGAGCTCCGGGATGGAGGAGGAGGCGGGGAGGGGACAGGACGAACGTGCGGGGAGGTGAGGACGGAGTGGCGGTCGGTCGGTCAATGTGGTGGCTGCCCTGATATCGTTGTTGTTGTGTGTGTCGGATCGTGATCCCCTCGCAAATCCATTGAAGAAGAACACGGCATTTGGCAAAGCTGGGGTGGTTGGTGTTGGTGTGATTTGGTCAAGCCAATTAATTAAAGGCAAAAAATTATCTACCGTGATTTGGTCAGAACTCTACTTTATTATCAGCATGTGAGAGGACAAAAAAAAATTATTCCCCCCTATCCATTATTACTACTTGATGCTAAAATAGATATATGGATCGAGGGAGGTAAAAAGATCTTAGTACAAGTCTAAGGCATTCTGGAGCTCGTCAGAATAGATAAATAGATAGATATTCGAGGTTTCGAAATAATCTTGAAATGGTGGCTGCGTCTGCTACCAACGACGGCCCACGGTGCTGCAAATGGTGGATGCGCGTGCTACCAATGACGGGTCGGCGGTGCTACGAATGGCGGCTGCCGGCAATGCAAGGAGTAATTGGTGGCGCTCCCATTGGCGGGCAGTGCTGATACAAGAAGGTCTCCGGCCAAGTCTCCAGCGAATTACGGACTCTGCAAAAAAAGGAAGGCATGTGCTATTGTAAACAGTCAGCGGCGGTGCTGCAAAAGGTCACCGACGATGCTGTCAGCCGGAGTTGGAATGCTGCCATCGGTGCGCCCACGAGTAGTTCGCGATGCTACAATTGTATATTTTTTTGTGCTACAAATATTATGTGGTTCTGCTAATTTAGTATACATATTTTTCCACAAGGTCTCTGGTGTCCGGCGAGGTCTTTGGAGTGTCTCCAGCAAAGTATCTAGCGAGGTTTTTTCTATTTCCAGACGCACCGTTTTTTGCTTCATCAATGATGCCAAAACGGAAATTTTTTTGTTGCGACAAAGCAAAGTCTACATTTAAAGTGAAAGTGGACATATGTTGACCGGGATCAGGAGGCTAGGAAGTTTGGAGCCCCCCCCCCCCCCCTTTATTTATTTGTTAGATGACATGAGAAACATTGTTGGGATAAAAGAAAACGTACACAAGCAACTCTATAGAGACAACAACATATAGCAGTAAAACAAACATGCATGACAAGAGCATGCATCTCGCAGGGGAGTGATCACTCATATCTCACTATAACTTTAAACTGATTGGCCTTAGGGCGTCTATTACTTTCGGACCTAAGCTTCTCCCGTGCAAGGATCAATGAAGAGTTGTTTCTCTTAACAGTAAGCTGCACCTCTTTAAGGTTTTTCAAGTGCTCGATGCCAACAATTCTCCTCTCCCAACACTCATAAAATGTCACTGAAAGCTCCTCGAGCTTATCCATGCATCCTCTCTCGAATTGGATCACTTTTTTTTTCGAAATGGGGGTATGCCCCGGCTTCTGCATCGTAACGATGCACACAGCCCTTTATTAAGCAAATAGGTTCTGAGTATTTAAAACATTACAAGTCACGCATGCTCAAGGATTGATACAACAATCAATCCATGAAAGAAAATTCAAAGAAGAAAGACTACATATCAACATAGCCTTCTAGTATGACGCCAACCAGCCTGGCACAAGATATCCTGAGCGACCATCGGGAGCCGTGTGCATCCGAAACCATGGCATCCCGTTGTCCCATCGGAGATAGTAGTGCCCAAAGATGGACCCAATGGGAGACCATATGAATAACACTGCAAGAAATGAAAAGAAGGTTTTTTATTAAAAATCATATCATTCCCGACCCTCCAAATAGACCAACATAAAGCGGCAACCCCAATCCGGATGTATGCCTTAGATTGTCTATCTACTCCATTTAACCAGTTACCAAACATATTGGTAATATTGGTGGGAGGTGGAAGATCATAAGTAAAGTTCACCGTCCGCCATAAGAGTTTAGCTAAGGGACAATCAATAAAAAGGTGTTGAATGGTCTCCTGTTCCCCACAGAAGACACATTTTGTACACCCATTCCAATGCCGTTTAACTAAATTATCTTTGGTTAACAAGACCTTATTACTCAAGAACCACATGAAAATTTTAATTTTGAGCGGAATTTTCACCTTCCATAGATATTTTCTCAAAAAAGGGGTATGATCACACATAAGATCTTCATACATCGACTTAACTGTAAACCGACCATTAGACGTCAAGTTCCAAACAAAACGGTCTTCTTCATCAGTTAACTGTACCGACATTAGTTTTCTGCATAGCTGTAACCATGAAGTCCATTTATTACCATTTAAAATTCTCCGAAATGTAATATTCAATGGCGTCTGACCTAGTACTTGAGCAACTTTAACATTCTTATGATGCACAATATTATATAACGACGGATATTGTTGGGCTAAAGAAGTCTTCCCTAACCAGGTATCTTCCCAAAAGCGAGTACTGCTACCATTACCTACTTTGAAGAATCCCCTAGAAAAGAACTCCTGTTTGACCTCCATTATCCCTTTCCAAAATGGGGAATCCGTAGGTTTTGCTTGAACCTCCGACAATGTCTTATGACTTAGGTATTTATTATGTAATAATTCTTGCCATACTCCTTCCTCATTAATAAGTTTAAAAAGCCACTTACTCAATAAACATCTGTTTTTTATTTCTAGAACCTCAATACCCAGTCCCCCTTGATCTTTAGGTCTACAAACTATATTCCATTTTGTAAGCCGGTATTTTCTTTTGTTTTCGTCGGACTGCCAAAAAAATCTTGATCTATAGAAGTCCAAACGTTTCCTGACCCCAACAGGTATTTGCAGGAAAGACAACATAAACATCGGTAAGCTAGTTAATACTGAATTAATAAGAACTAACCTATCACCATAAGATAGTAACTTCCCTTTCCAGCATCCTAATTTACTCTCAAACCGTGTTTCTACCGGGTACCAATCAGAGTTCTTGAGTTTCTTGTAATGGATTGGAATACCTAAATATCTAAAGGGAAGTTGCTCGACATCACATCCAAAGATCTGTTTATACTTGAGTCTCCACCTCCTTAGCCTTTCCAAAACAAAAAATCTCACTCTTATGAAAATTAATCTTGAGTCCCGATAATTCTTCAAAGAGACATAAAATTAATTTCATATTAACAGCTTTGCTCAAATCATGCTCCAAAAACAGAATTGTATCATCAGCGTATTGTAGTATAGAGAGACCTCCCTCAACTAAATGCGGAATAAGTCCTCCAACTTGGCCATCCTCTTTGGCACGTTCAATTAAGATGGCAAGCATATCCACTACAATATTAAAAAGAATCGGAGACAAGGGGTCACCTTGCCTTAAGCCTTTTCTTGTCTGGAAATAATGACCAATATCATCATTCACCTTAACACCAACACTACCACCTTGGACGAATTGTTTCACTAGCCTACTCCACTCTGGATCAAAACCTTTCATCCTAAGTGTTTGTTGTAGAAAAGGCCATTTCACCTTGTCATAAGCTTTTTCGAAATCAATTTTAAATAGCACCCCATCCATCTTCTTTGTATGTAGCTCATGAATTGTTTCATGAAGTATTACCACCCCTTCCAAAATATTCCTACCTGGCATGAAGGCTGACTGAGTCGGTTTAATGACTTTCGGGGCAATCCCCGATATGCGATTAGTACCAACTTTAGTGAATATTTTGAAACAGACATTAAGTAAACAAATAGGTCTATATTGTTGAATCTGAACCGCATTTTCTTTTTTGGGTAGTAATGTGATAACCCCGAAATTCAGTTTATAAAGGGGCAAATCCCCATTAGAAAACTGTGAAAATAAGGCCATCAAATCATTCTTTATTACTCCCCAAAATTTCTGGTAGAACTCAGCGGGAAACCCGTCAGGCCCCGGCGCTTTGTTCAGTTCCATTTGTGAAATCGCTTGAAAAACCTCCTCTTCAGTAAAAGGGGCCGTCAAAATTTCATTCTCAATTGGTGAAATTTGCGTAATATCATGTGTCTCCGTTTCATTTAAAGTAATATTTGTTGGATTGGGTGCTCCAAATAATTTCTTATAGAACTCCGTAATATAAACTTTTAGATTATCTTCCCCAACAATAGTCCCCTCTTGCTGTTCAAGTTGAAAGATTTTCTTCTTTCGGTGTTTACCATTAGCTATTAAGTGAAAATATCTCGTATTATTACCCCCTTCCTGGATATGCTTAACCTTCGCTCTTTGGGCCCATTTGGATTCCTCATCTCTTCTTAATTTATTTAAACTATCATTTGCTTTTTTTAATGCCTCTCTTTCATTAGCATTCAAGATACTTGTTTCGGCTTTCACGTCTAGCTTGTCGATGATATTCAATAATCGCTCTTTTTCTTTCTTATACTTTCCACTTTGGTTCTTTGCCCAACCTCTAAGAAATCTCCTTAGATGTCTTAACTTATTCAACCAAATCTCCATAGGATTAGCTCCACCAAAAACTGAATTCCACTCCTTTACTACCATATCGAAAAAACCTTCTTGACGCAACCAATGTAACTCAAAGGAGAATTTTGCTTGGTTACCCAGGTGTGCTTTCACTCCTGAATCAATAAGTATAGGAGTATGATCAGAATCAGCTCTGGATAAAGCTCTAACAGTTACCAAAGGGAATTTCTGTTCCCACGAAATGGATGCTAAAACTCTATCTAGCTTCTCATAAGTAGGCTCAGTTCTTCTACTTGCCCATGTATATTGTCTCCCAGTGAGGGCAATTTCACGCAAGTTCAAATGCTCAATAATTGCATTAAAAACAAAGGGCCAACGCGCTTTGAAATTATTATTATTTTTCTCCTCTCGCTTACGAATAATATTGAAATCACCCCCTACCAACATAGGCAATGTTTCAGATTCACAAGTTCTCACTAATTCAGCCAAAAATTCTGCTTTGTGCTCGTCTTGGGCAGCCCCATAGACTGGCACCAGAATCCATACAAAACCATCTCTCTTGCATTTGATATGGAGTTTAACACAAAAATCTCCTGTGCTTACTTTTAACACTTGTAGCGTATCGGAGTTTATTCCTACTAGAATACCTCCAGAGCGACCATGTGGTGGTAAGCAAAACCAAGAGAAATTATACCCCGCCGCCAATTGGTTCAGAAAGGGAATCGAAAAATTAGATCTTCCAGTTTCCAACAAAGCTATGAAGTCCAATTTATGTTCCCTAATCGCTTCTTTAACAAACAAGTGTTTAGCAGTATCCCCAAAACCACCTGGATTCCAATTGATGCCTTTTAGATTCTGCATTACGACAATTGTTTCTAGGTTGAGCACAAAGAAAGGGCCCTCAACACTTGAAACCGATGGATACTACGTAGAACAAGTATAGTATCCTCGATGCAAGCCCGCCACAACTTGATGCTTTGTAGACTAGGCAGCTTACAGAGGATGCCGAATATGTGGTCACAGCTTAAGTTTATCCAAATACCTCCAAAGAAGGTAAGATGTGATAGTGTGCTCACCCAGTGTGGCAATTTTGTGATTTCTCCATCGATGAAAAGGTACCGAAGGAGCCGTGGCGGCGTGGACAGTCTATCGAGAAAATCCAATTTTCCCTTGCCACTCCCTAAGCGTCCAATGCCAAGAGACCGAAGGGAGTATAACTTGCTCAGGGAGAGGGCAACCTCTCGAAGAATATTCGGATCGCCTTCCTTGTCAACATGCAGGTTGTCGTTAACAAACAAAAATATGCGTTGCAGTTGTCCTAGTTCACCAAACTCTCGAGCCACATCAACATTATCTATCTTTGCACGCTCCACCTCGCGCAGCGCCTTCATTTTAGAGAGCCCCTTGGATCCACCAAGTCATCCAGTTTTTCCAGTAGGAGTGGGAAAAATCCATGCGCTCAACTTTCTCTAGCATTATCACTGTTTCCGACAGCTCGTGAAGGTTTGTGTCACGCACATCAAGAACTTGCAAGTGCTCTAGTTCACCGATTTTATTAGGCATCACACTGATATCGGTACCCTTTAAGCTTAGGAACTTTAGGAGGTACATCTGGCAAATAACCACCACATGCTTGTTTTCAAGGCCTTGGCAGCCTTCAAGATCAAGTACCCTCAGCAGGGTGAACTCCTTCAATCGATAAAATAAATTCTTTCCATTGAGCTCAAACATGCTCAGCGATCGGACATGTTGCATGTCCATCCGCTCCATGCGATTCCTCCTCTCATGTTCTAATTCCCAATGAAACAGCAGATCACACAAGACTTTCAGAGATTCCCAATGGAACAGCAGATCACACAAGACTTTTAGAGATTCCACACCAAATCAATGCAATCGGGTGTAGAGATTCAATAGAGTTGCAAAGCAAACAACTAAGAACTAGGGTTTATCTTAAACGTGGTCTAAAACAACTTTGGGGGCGTCCTGGGCACTTATATAGGAGTTCATGACGACCTCAGGTCGAAAAAGTACGAAAATAACCGACCCAGAATAGATCTGGTCGAGACAGACTCGGACTCGTCCGGTCTGGGATCTGGTCGACCGGGCCTGGGACCGGACGGTCCGGTTTGGACCGGGCCTGGCACCGGGCGGCGACCGGGTGGCCTTCCAGGCTTACTAGATAGTGCCCAGCCGGCACAAGCACAGGGCCCGGTTTTGACCGGGCCGATCCGGCGTGGGAGCCGGCCGACCGAGGCTGGGACCGGGTGGCCCGGTGCCACGGCCGGTCTGACCGGGCCTGGCGCCGGCCTGAAGACTTCCTCCTCTCGCGCATGCCTCCCGCGCGTCCATGGGATGTCTTCACGTCTAGCTCCATGTCCAGCTTCACGTCCATCTTTTTGTCCAGCTGCTCCTCTCCTCTTCGTGCGATGCTTGCTCCTTCTTCATACCTGATCATACATAAGTAATACGACTTAGGCAGTATAAAGTTCTAATCGATCAAAATATCACTTAGGAACAAGTTCACTTGTTGTTTAAGTAGCTTCGCACGGGTTCGTGTCATTGGTCCAATCCTAACTTCATTGGACTTGAGCTTCACAGCAGGATCATCTTCAACTTGTAATGACGGAGGTAGTAGTGTGGTAGGGATGTCCTCATCACCTCGTCCTTCCTCGCCTGCTCCGCCTCCGCACGCAGATGTGCCTCCCTCTCCGCATCCATCTCGGCAAATAGCTGCGCCTCGTCGTAAAGCAAAGGCTCCACGAAGAAGTCGTCGTCGTCGACGTCCTCCTCTACGCCCGCCATGATCGATCCCCAGCTAGGTCGACGCGCCAATGAAGCTGTTCCCGGCCGACTCGCGTGCTTTCCTATTTGCTGATGCTAATCGCTGCTGGTATTAGGCTGGGCCGAGGCCCAATATATACGAGTTCATTGTTTCTTTTTTTCCTTTTAGAACATTGTTACCGGTGCTGCTTGGACTCGTTTTCTAGGATATATATCCTATATACACGGCTCAATATGGAGAGAGATGGGATTGCAGGAATACATTGATACAGCTCTTGTTGGCCAACATTCTGGTTCCTCAGCTCTTCAAGATTTAATGAAGATGCACATAAAACACAAACCTGTGTTGGATGAATCGATTGCAGTGACATGTTGTTATATTTGGTGGCAGCGAATGGAGATTGTTAAAGAGGGAAAAGTAGCAGATCCTACTCGTACAGCGTTTGCAATTAAGGCATTGACAGCGAACTTTATCCCTGCATGGATGCATCATCCCCGAAAGGCTGTGGAGTATGAGGTTCGATGAGAGAAACCTGCTAGAGGCAGGTTAAAACTGAATATTGATGCATCGTTTCACCAAGATGGAACGGGGGCAGCTGGTATGATATTGAGAAATGATCATGGGGAAGCACTTGCTGGCTATGCATGCTTAACTATAGATGCTTCTTTTACACATGCGCCTATGTAACACGGTAAGAATTTCTCGAGCCTACAGAAAGTTCAGTAACAACAAAGCTGGGACTAAGGTCAGTAGTCCAAAATTATCGACCAATTCTGCTCAAAATACTACTGTTTTACAAAAAAAAATACAGACCAAAACAGGCTGAGTCTCTGGTCAGCACGGTAGCTCCAGCCATGGACCTATTGTACGTGATCTAGCGTCAAGAAAATAAGCTTTTTAGCGCACACATGAGGTCACTCAGGGGCGACTCGATCCGCTTGCAGACGTATTCATGAGTAGGCACCTTGTCGACTGCATGCAAAAAGTGGTAGCAGAAAATTAAGATAGTGCCACTGAACAACCAGATTCTGTTTCGATGGAGAAAATTAAGTGCTAACCATCTCCCCAGCTCGCCATGGTAGGGCATGAGGACAACATCTTCTGCGCGACCGACGTAATATCGTCCAGAGTCACTTCATCGATGTGCTCTAGGAAGTGCTGGCTCGCTTTCCTGTTGTAACATAGACGGAACAACAAGCATACAGGGTTTTCATTAGTTCTCCACAAAAGAAGCAGGTTTCGTTAGAAAATAAGGGTCATGATAGTTTTACCCTGAACTATCGATCAGGATTTGCCTCCCGATGTCTTCTGTATGAATTTTCTGTAAAATTAAGAAATAAGACTGAATAGGGAGCAAGATTGCTCGGAAAGATAACAGATAAAGAATGATTGAGGTGCTCTCTGCTTTACCCTGGATTCGAGGTTCCGTAGAACGGATGAAACTGTCGATTTTTTCGCTCGTTTGAGCTCAGCTTCAGTAACTGTATAATAGAGACAATTTGACAGATTTCAGACCAAAAGATGTGGTAAATATGTAAGAAAGGCATGGCCAGCTTGTACCTTCACCAGGTCTTGCAATTGCTGCCAATTCTTTTATAGCAATATCAACAGCCTCAGCGACAAGATCGGATGGCTGGATCAGTTCAGAATGAGAAGGCAGTTCAAATGACCTGACAGATAAAACCATGTTGCTGTATGACACTTTTATATAGCATTACAACTCATGTCAGTTCTAATTACAGGGCTCATTCTGATAGCATCTTTAGTGAAATGATTGAAACAAAAACAACACCAAGGTCAAGTGAACATAATATTATTAGCTCAAAAGATGAAGAATTATATTTATCTCACCGCAGCCAAATGAATACCAAATAGACCAGTGTCATCATACACAGTACTAAATGCTGAAATTGCTTGCATCCAATCATACTCCATCATAACCAGGAGATCTGAAAATAAACAATGATTTCCTTAGCCTCTGTGCAGAAGGTATCCATTTTTCTATAAAAGGTGCAATGTAACAAGAAACGCAGCTTTGAGTTTTAAAATACAAGCAAAAGATATGAATCACCAGGCATTCAATTGCACTGATATGTAATCAGTAACATAATTGATAGTTATAGTGAATTCGCAACTTACAAAGCCGGGACTGCATTCCTTTCCCCGGACCACACTGGAGTATGAAACTCCGCCACCCATCAATGTCTGTAGATAGTTTTACAAATAATCTCATAAGTTTCCTATGTACAATCACAGTACAGTAGCTAATGAGTTAACCAACAAAATAATTTGTTCCAAGACATCATTATACCTGCATGACTTTGATGATTACAGCTGATTTTGCCTGATGCCAGCCTCCTGGAACTTCAAAAGCCATCGCCACATGTGTCACCTGCACAGGGGGCATGATACTAACCCAAAAGAGGAGAGAATGGAAACGAGCTAAAGACTAGAACAGGAAAGATCAGAAGAAGCTAAAGAGAGAAGAGTTTATCAATCACCTCAGAGTCAGTTTTGTGCCTGAAATCTCCACCAGTATATGCCGACTTTGGTGTGTACAGAGGAGACCCCTTGGGCAGATCAGACAACAAGGGTGCTGCAATGTCTACCAAATGCTGGTGGTTCACGCCTGATGCAGCTAAAACCAAGCGGTCAGCAGTATAGTTTTCCTGTTACAGCAATAATTATAGCTTTTCTACATGTAACTAGCAATTGGCTTCAACTGATAGGATCTACAAGAAAGCACGCCAATCTTCTTCCTATAGGGGAATCAACATAGTAATCATTGAAATGCGCACATACTAAACCATTTTGCAGTTCTTCCTAATATTAGAATAGAATTTTGCTATTGTTGTCATAAAGATCTACTCCATTGGAAGATCCCACTGAACTTATACCATAACAGAAATGCACATACGAAACCATTTTTGCAGAAAATAGAAACTTACAAAGTAGAAATTGTAAATGGCACCACAGTTGATCCTCCCAAGAGCTTCCTTGGTAGGGAGCAGCGGGTTTCCAAGAGCGCCCGAATAACTAACCCAGTGCAGCGATTCCCGAAGAAACAGTTCAAGATTACTCTCCAGAAATGACAACTCCTCCCGAGCTTCAGCCACCTAAAGAACAAGAAATCATCCAACTCAGTGAGCAAAGAACCACCTTAATCTTAACCTGCAGATCATCATCTGCTACTTGATCTTAATCTGCAGATATTGGTCACCTTACAGCGAACTTGGTTCCGGAGGAAGGCAGGGTTGCGAACGAGTCGAGGAGCACCTCGACGGCCAGGGGCAGGCTGGCTCTGAGCGCGCCGTACCGGTAGAACATCCTCTCCCTCTCGGCCGCCGCGCCGAGCGTGCCCCCGGTGGCCTCCACGCTGCGCGCGATCTCCCCCAGGCCGCGGTTCCGGGTCTCGTGGAAGGCCAGCCTCTCCAGCACGTAGGCGGCGCCGACCGACGAGGGCGTCTCGTGGACGGAGCCTGCGGCGACCGTCACGCCGACGCAGCACATCGGGCCCTGCACGCGGACGCGGACGCGCGTGAACGATCGAATCCCACGGGACGTCAGCGATGGCGGTGAGGAAGGGGAAGGAGGAGAGGGCGCGCGTGGCGGCGTGGGTGCAGGCCCGGCAGCGGGTCGAGCAGCGAAGGGAAGCGCTCCGCGTAGGTCCTGCTCCTCCCTCCGGCGAGACTGCAGAGCCGCCTCATTGAGCCCGTTCGACGACGGCCGCCGCCGCCGGCGAGACTTCCGCCGCCGCTGTGGAGACACATGGATTCGTGGGCCTTCGTAATGTCTTTTTTTTTTGCGAATTAACGGAGCTTTCATTAATCAAGCAGGGTTACAATCTTTGGCTAGCACATTAGCAAGGAAGGGTGGATTATAATTGATCCATAAGCACCTCCTTCTAATACTAGTAGCTTTCCTAGCACAAAGATGAGCAGCCTCATTAGCTTGGCGCCCAACAAATAAAAGTTTATAACTTTGAAACAACCCACTAAGCTCCTCTATCTCCTGACGGATGCTGGTGATACACGACCGACCACCACCTGGGTCTTCGATAAGTTTGATGACCTCTAGCGCGTCAGATTCAATCTCCTCTTTCAGAAAGCCACGATCAATGGCGAAACGGATTCCTTCAAGGATAGCTACCGCTTCTAGAACCAGGGAATTAGCAGCAACATCTGTCCACTTGGCCTGTGCTTGTATTAGCAAACCATCTGAGTCCCTAACAACAAGCCCTGTAGCACCTGAATTATCCTCCTTATTCAAACTGGCGTCTACATTGATCTTCAGAGTCCCACTATCAGGCTTCTTCCATACAGCGGCAATCTTGATCGGTTTTGGTTCCTTCTTTCTACCTATTTGAGCCAGATCATAAGTAGTGTCTAGAGCCCACTGAACTGAACCAGACACGCTCCTTCCCCCTTCACCATGCCACATTGCATTACGTTCCTTCCAGACTGACCAACACCCGCACAGAATGACACATGCCTCTTTCAACGGGACGATCTTGCCATCAAGCAAATCTGAAGCCCAAGAACTTGGATGCATTAAGGGAATTTTAATAGCCGCTACCTTCTTGAGCTCGTCCCACAATAAATGAGCCCACGTACACTCAAAGAAAGCATGGAAGATTGTTTCCTCTTCTGCCCCACATCTGTTTTGCAAAAAGAGATCCGCTCCATATGTTTTTTCTTTAGAACTTGTCTACATGGTATAAACTCATTCAGGACTCTCCACCAAAAGGATCTCACTTTAGGTGGCACTTGCAGTTGCCATAGACTTTTCC
Organism: Lolium rigidum; assembly: GCF_022539505.1. Classification (NCBI taxonomy): domain Eukaryota; kingdom Viridiplantae; phylum Streptophyta; class Magnoliopsida; order Poales; family Poaceae; genus Lolium; species Lolium rigidum. The sequence goes on along the minus strand of NC_061511.1, from coordinate 49,389,291 downwards.
ATTGACGCTCCATATGTCCACCAGAGGACGTTTCTTGTAATTGTTCTTGGTTTTGAGAAGCAAGTAATTTGTAGCACGACCTTACTGTGAAATTACCACTCTTCTCCAGATCCCAGGCCCAAACATCATCAGTGAAACGGCCAATGGGAATAGAGCATATGGCCGAAATATCAGGTTCAACGAAGTTCTCCATAATTTTCTCAGTGTTCCATTGGCCCGAATCCATAATTATAAGTTCATTAACTTTAACGATTTCAGACTCAGGTAATCTCACTAAGGGAGACTTGCTAATGTGGAAAGGGATCCATGGATCCTCCCATACATTGATTGAAGTGCCGTCTCCCACTCTTTTTATCATGCCTTTCTTTAGCGCTTCACGGCCATGAAGAATTGCCTTCCAAATGTGTGAACTACTACGCTTCTTCTCTGCTGATAGAAACTCTTTATCATGAAAATACTTGCCCCGAAGCACTCTAGCACATAAAGAATCAGGTCTATCCATCAGTCTCCAAGCTTGCTTAGCCAACATTGCTTGGTTAAATAACTGGAAATCCCTGAACCCCATACCACCAGCAGATTTTGGGATCGCAATTTTGTCCCATTTCCTCCAATGAATCTTCCTCTTATTTTCATCTCCTCCCCACCAGAACCTTGCAACACAGCTTGTAATTTTCTTGCAAAGCTTCTTGGACAACCTAAAACAGCTCATAGAGTAAGTAGGAATCGCCTAACATATGGCTTTAATTAATACTTCTCTCGCTGAACTGCTCATAGTTTTTGGAGTCCATCCCTTTGCTAGTTTCCTGATCTTCGTTATGATATGCTCAAATTCTGAATCTGTGGATTTTCCCAATGCCGTTGGCAAACCGAGATACTTCTCCACCAACGCTTCCGAGCTGTTATGCACGCTCACCACCAGCGGGAAACAAATTCTTTTATTAGGCTCTTTTGATTGATTCATAAGTTTAAGTTTTGTACTTAGTGTATATTTTAGTTATAAATTAATAAATACATTTGTATCTAGAAAAAGTTAAATAGTTAATATTTTGGATGGAGGGAGTATAGGAAGTGTGTAGATTTAAATCCTATGGATATCCGAGCTGTTTGATTCATAGGAATATATCTCGTAGGAAAAATTCCTATAGAAAAAAATTATTAGGTCCTACCTCATGGATACTTCTTCTGGCATAATCAAAAACACTTTATCTTTTCATAGGATTCATGTAGATATAACGTTCTATTCCTATGCATTTCCTACTGCTATGTTTTTCCTATCCCATAAATCAGAAGAGCTTTTATTTTTCTTCTGTGTATCGTTGATGTCTAGACTTGTTCTGGTCATTATGTTGTTGTGGGTTGGACAGACAGTGACACCCTCCCTCATGCCACCCGATTTGTTGAACTGTCCTCTACTACATCGGCTCCGCGCCTCTCTTTCGACAGCAGATTTTCTGGGCAGGTGCCTGTTCACCTCAGGCCGGCTTAAACAAATCTACTAGTAAATATGGAGGTGGATTTGGATGGGACTGCTGTAAAATGGGTTAAAAAACAGCTAGTTTAACATATTTTAGTAGATTTTTCTTGTAATTTTTTCATTTTGAATACCTATTATGAAAATCCGGACCTGGCTGCATGTACTCCACGCACGTGTTCAACAGAAACTTTTCCCTCTCCTAGATCTAAACAAATCGATCGGCTTGGCCACCAGGATTAGTCCATCAGTTTGCAAAATCATGGATTTATCCATCAGTTTGTTGAAGCCCTGGAGGAACGAGATGTATGAACAGTTGAAGGGTGCTAACCTGTGTCTTCGGGCCCAGGCCCAACGCAGTTCCTGTGATTTATTATTTGTTATTATCTGCAATGAAAACTTCCGTTATAGCGCTCTGAGATTCCAAAATCCACTCTATAGATGTAAGCAACATGTCCTCTTTTGATCATCGTACAGACCGTTCTTTGATTGATGTAGCATATTGCTTGAGTTCGACACATGTTGCTAATTGTGTCTGTCTTTGCAGAATTTAGAAGGTTCCCTTTACATATCTGCCTTTATATTGTTATATAGGGAGGAGGTGGCGGTGCGGCCTCAACACGTCTTTGGCGTGCAGGGTGGCGAGCTAGGTCATCGGGCCAAGATCTGGGCTGCGAGGCCGATCTGGCTAGATGGGTCTTGCCACGGCCGGGGCGAAGGGATCTGGTGGTTACTCAGATCGCCGGTACCTGTAGCCTTGCGCTTGGACCGCCTCCTTCCTCTCATGTCACTCCGGCATGGAGGTGACTAGCGGTGTGGGGGCCTGCTAGTCTCACGAATAATGGAGGGTGATCCTAGGATTCTTTCTGTCACCAAGATGATAATTTGTTGGTGCTTGTCCCCATCGATCTAGCGGAAGTGGCGTGTTCCGGAAGGCTCCGCCGATGCTCTACGAGGCGTTTCAAAACCTACGATCTATGATCGGGCGATGACGATGTTTGTGCATTATTCCCTTTTTAGAGTCGTCGCTTTTGAAAAAGCTGGACTTCAGGTGCTATCTTGGTGGTGTTAGTACTACTGTTTCAATGAATGAATCACTGTAGCGGGACGTTTCTTTTGTGTAATTCTTTTTTGTTGTTGTGTGCATGTGCCGCTAGGCAATGCGTTGCTGCAGAGGTAATTAATATATACTCTTTATCGAAAAAGGTAATTTTTTTAGTCCCTGATTAAAACTTCCTAATTAACCACGCCATGCAATTTTTTTACACATGATGCATATTCATTCCATTTAACTCAGAAATCTGTTAGTAGAGATGCTCCTTCTGCACTGCAAGTATTGGAAAAGATGCCACATAGTAAATCTACCTGGAGCTGATTTGCCGGTCAAGCAATTTAATCATCTGTATGCCACTTTTCTTGAATGGAAGGTTATTCACAGTTTCCTAGCAGTGCCTTATTTGCTCTCAACTTACAACTATCATCTGCTATCTTTTTAGTCTGCTACTTCCTGACCAACGTTGTTATTGATTGGCTACATGTAACAATATTAATTTGTGTTTATTTAGAAAATAGGAGCCTCCCAAGAATCCATCGAATATTTGCCAACATGGGGACGACTATGTTTGCCTAGTCTTTTCCGGACTGGTGACTTCAACTCCACCTATCGTCCAACGAAGCTAGATACTATAGTGTGATATCTACACTAAATTTATGTATTCGTTAAAATGTCACGATCTGTAAGATTGAGTGAAATAGTGCCATGCTTTCTCAGACTCTCAAATCGTATGCGATATTAATTCCAAAAATTGAGAAGGTACATAAAGTTTCAGTTTAGCTCTTCAATATAGTTTTTCATTGATAGTGTACCTAAATGTTCCCGCAGCAACACACGGGTGATCATCTATTTACATATATATCTCACACCAACATCAACAGTGCATGGCTTATTACAACTCAAGTGACACACATACACACATACATCACCAAACATATAGAATATCTCACACTCCAATACTCCGTCCATTAATAGATGTCGGAAGATTCGTCTAAATTCAGATGTACCTATGCACTAAAGAGTGTCTAGATACATTCGAATTTGGATAAACTTTGGACATCTAAAAATAGACAGAGGTAGTAATATATATCACAAGAATAATAAGCATGAAGGTCGGGCCTGGTAGAGTATCTCCACTTGTGTCGGATGGACACAAGGGCAATTGACATATATAAAATGGGTGTATCTTTTTGTGGAACACTGCTAACAAATCCGGAGCTTAGGAACTCGTGGTGAATACTGAATGGTATACAGTTATACACCAGGAGGAATTAACATACCAATTGATGGTTGAACAGATGTGTGGATAATCCTAGGTGATTACTCTGAGGTAGCTGGTCACCTTGGTGTGTTCGTTGAAGGAGGCGAACTTCGGTGGAAGCTTGGGCTCGTAGCTATCGTAGTGTGAGGTCGAGAGCCACTCGAGCTTTCTCCACCAGCTCCTCTCACCATTCACCGTCACCATCTCTTGCTGATCTTGTAGGCACGGGAGGCTTCGGAGGCTCCAACATCCCCGGACGTGAAACTCCTTCAACATGGGTGCAGTTATGGTGGCTTTGTTGTTGTTTCTGAATTGCTGGAGCAGTGGCAGATCCTGCAGACGTATCCTTTGGAGGTTCGGAAGCTGATACGTATCATCTTGCAGATCAACTGCGGATGAAAATTTTCTTCAGGTTGTAGCAGAATAGGATGTCAAGTGTCTTGAGACATGGTAGTGTTACAGCATCTGGCATCATGGCCTCCAATCTTGGGCAGTACTCCAAGTGCAGGTGCTCTAATGAACTGAAGGCAATACTACTGAATTCCGAGCAGAACAAAACAAGACTTCTCAGATTACAGACATGCACATTTCGTAGATTTTTCAAGCCTGAAGAATACTTGAAAACTTGCTTCATTTTATGGCACCAAAGTAGCTCGCATTCTTCTAGATCATGAAAATTGCTCCAACTAGAAAAAATTTCCATACCAGTATCACATGTCACTAATACTGATTTAGTGACAGATAGAAGATGGTATAAACCAGAAGGTGGATGTCGCATCCCTGTGATCTCCACATGGCGGTCAGTTTGCTGGACTGTATTTGGTGACACAATTTCAATTTCATGTGCATAGCAACTGCTATATGCATCCATATATGTTAATTGCTTCTGCAACAACTCTTGCAACTGGTTATAAACCATTCCTTCATGCTGTAATCTCATGTTATTTGTACTGCATAGAGCGACTCGAACATAGAAAGAATGGAAAAATCGTCCATCTCTTACTAGATCCACGCAAGATTCTCTGAAGCTAAAGAAGAACATGGTGTTGGAAACACACACTTGAGAAACTTGATCAAAGTGATTACCATTTCCTTCATTGCAATGATCCAAGTAAAACACCTCTGGAAGTCTCTCTAGCATATGCCAAGGAAATCGCAACAGAGACGAAACACCCACTAGGAGCAATCGTCTGAGTTGCGGACCATTAGGGATATCTGCAGGGAGCTCGTGAATAGATGTACCTGACAAATCAACCTCCTCCAAAGCACCCAGATTCTTGAGCTCGATGGACCTAAGTTTTGTACATCCACGTAAGGACAAGTGTTGAATAAGAGGTGCGCCAATCAACGAGAAGGATTTCAGGTTATGATGCCCTTCCAATCTGATTGTATGGAACCTAGAGATTGACCTTGAGAGTGAAATCAGGTTATTGTTGTCAATGAGTTTAAGAGACTGAAGCTTCTGCATTTCTTCAAACATCTTCTGGGGGAAGTATCTTATTCGAGTCTTTGAGATCTCAAGGGTCCTCAGGATGGATAGCGCAACCATGGAACGAGGTAGCTCCACAAGGCTGGAGCAGTTTACAAGAATAAGCTCTTCAAGATTTGACATGTCCTGGAAGAAATTGGGAGGGAACATAGTTATCTGTGAATGTGACATGTCGAGATATATCAAAGTGCTCTTTCGGTTGGCTACATCTTGCGTGAGATGAGAAAAAGGAACTCCATTCATATCAAGGATCTCAAGCTGGCATAGACTGGACAATGGTGAACTCGTACTTTTTGTTGAATATGTGTCACTAGTTGTGGAGGAAACAAAGAGAGTTTTGAGATCATGGCAGCCTCGAAGTGAGAGCAACCGAAGGTTCTGGAGACAGCCAATGGAACAAGGGAGTGATCTTAGTGGAGTGTAGGAGAGATCAAGGACACGAAGAAAGCAGAGTTTGGGTAATAATTGATTTAGTTTGGAAAGTATGAGTGACTGTTGCGAGCAGCCTCTTAGAATAAGTGCAGTGGTACCCCTGGCTTCTTCCTCCTGGCTCAACAACCATTCTCGGCTTACATGCCATCCATGGTCACCAGAAAAGGAGACCCATTTCTTCTTGTTATCAGATAGTTCATCTACTGCGATGCTGTCTGCAATGAGGGCATGGTAGACAAGAAACTGTGCAGCAGTACATGTGGCTTCATTAGCTTCATTAGCAGGTGAAAATGGTAGCTGCAATAGAGAGTACTCCTTAAACGCTTCAAGGATGATCCTCCCAACTCGATGCATATAGGAACACTTGCTGCTGCTGATGAAGCTAGTTTTTTCTTTTGCCTTGATAGACTGACAAGGTAGGATGCCTTCGACGGCCCACTGGTGGATGAGCTCATCCGAGGTAACATCCGCAGCTTGTGAATGTTTGGCAAAGATAGCCATGGTGTAGTGGAAGCAATCAAGGGCCACGCGATGCCAATGCTCTTTGCTTTCTTGATTCATCATTTTTAGTATGTGGTCGGCTGATTGATGCAGCGCAGCGAGGATAAGAATCACAACCTTGTCATCACTGTCAATGGATATAACTTCATCTTCTGACTTGCTCTTGTTGTAGGTATCTTGACAACTGGTTGAGATGATCCATCTAGAATCTTTCCACATGGGCGGAGGAAGCCCACAATCTCGAGTAAAACTGGCAATCTCAATTGGCGTCTCAAGGTTCTCAACCACTAGCAAGTACCTCTCTGTTGACAACTTCTTAATTATCAGAGGAACTATCACGTGTTGGAGGTGATGCTCCAAATTTTCAGACCTACCAACATCATAGGTGTAGTACTGTATCAAGAACTGCTCTTTATTGCGCATGTCACAGTAGTCGTCGAGCAGCCTGAGCTCCTTTGCCACCGTGGCGGCCAGTAGGTACTTGATGCTCATGATGCCACTTCCCACGACTTCATCTATCGTTGGCGTGGCCTTCAAATCTACTTTTATCACATGCTTGAAAACGCCCACGTAATCGATGCGTCCATAGGCAGCAGCAAATGTTTCTGATATGGCCCGTCTGAATGATGCCATGTGCCCCAGCCCGACATTCCAATGCACAAAACCTCTGTACATTTGTCCACGGAACAGATCATAATATGCATCCTTTCTGCGGTATCCATTAAACCTGACCACATAAACAGATGAATAATTAACACTTCATTAATCGAAATTATCAACAACAAGCTTGCCGAAAATGATTTGTCAACATCAATCGTGTATTCAGGGCATGCATTAAAAAATAGAACGAATGGCTTTAAATTAAGAAAGTCCAAACAGCCAACGGTGCACAGGTTTGATGCTGGGATACCAGTTTACAAAACATGCTCACAAGAGAGAAAAACAACACCAAACATTAATGATAGTGGCAGCTACAATCATTTAACAAATAGAAAATACTCCCTCCATTAATTCCAAAGAATACGACGTCCTTGTTTTTCATGTTTTTCCTTACCAAAAAAATTACTCCAAATAAGAAGATGGTTAGTCTAAAGTTAGCATCATCAGAAAGTGTTTTCCAATATGAATCTAATGATATTAATTGCGTACAACATCATTAAGATTTTGTTGCTCAATTTTTTCGGTCAAAGTTCAGCTTGGAATACGTGTGCGCTTTATTCATTGATTATTCATTGAAACGGGGGTAGAAATAAGATTATCCAATGCTTAGTTCTTTGTCCCCACGCTAGTCCCCGCTCCACACCTCTCTGCCTGCCGCCGACAACGCCGCCATGGCCCCCAAGTAGGGAGTGTGACGTTTAGCTTACTAGGTTGTTGTGAGAAAAAAACATACATTGATAACCAATACAAATACATTGTGTAACTTAAGAGATGAATGTAAAATAAAAAAGTTATGAACAATACCAAAAGTCTCTATCTCTTAGATCTTCACGCCATTTTTCCCGCGTAGCATCAGGCCATCTTCCCCTCGAAGATGATTCCATGATGTATGTTCAGTAGTTTACCAAACTTCCTAGTTTTCCCAGCCTGGAAGAAGGTGACGTACGTGAATCGGTTAGTAACAAGGATTATGTGATCATTACCATAAGCAGGGAAACAAAAAAAGATTGTATAATGTGTGTAAACTGGATAGGACTAGTAGAAATTCAGTACTTGTTAAAGAAAGAACCTTCTCAAGATAAGAAAATACAGTCCACGTGCAAGACATACTATGCTAATAAAGGAATAAGAAAAAAAATACTAGTGAAAAATAAGAAACCGCACACTACTTCTTGAACATTTTTTTCGATATGGGGAAACTACTTCTTGAACATTGAGAAGTACTAGTGAGTAGTGAGTTACTGCACATTAGTTCCCTGGTGGTCGCTGCAATTCAGGGAGGCTAAGGAAGGACAAGGACAACCTCTTGATATTTCTGGGTGAGGTTCCTTTTGCTTGGAGTGAGCATGCATGATGGGAAAACAGTTCAGTTTGGAGCACGAGTGTCCGTTGCTGTTGCAACTTTTGTTGTTGATTAAACCCTTTCTCAGATGAACAGATATCCTATTTTGTCATATATTATTTAGATGTATCTATTAGGACATTTCTGCTGATACGTTTTCCCGATATTTAAATGTGAAACGGTGACATCAGCATATTCACTTTTGGCTACACCACATGCTAGATCTGGCACAAACAGTTCAGATAAGGGCAGGTATGAACCATTTACTCTCACACAATGATAGCAAATTTAAACTAAATGTTATTATATTTATATTTAGCAACATGTAGATCTTTTCTAATATTAGGATTTTTTATAATTTTAGATAAACGAAGACCTAAATTTTTTCAAGCAATGCTGAAGACATAAAGACCGTTGCTCGATCAATCAAGTGGAAATAATATAAAGCAGACACTTGTGCATCAACGTATATCGTTACCTCTCAGATGATCAGCTCTGGCCTTCTGAGAAGCTTTGAACAAAAGGAACAGGGAATAACTTGGCACATGCAGGATCTTAGAAGATCACAAGAACAATATTCAGCAACCCTTAAACGAAGGCTGCCGAATAAATATTAATGCACTTTCATTTCGCTTGATAACTGCACGCTAACTTCCTTGTACAGTCCTGAGGTAACAGAAGTAGTTGATGTTACTTGTTATTATATAGCCTAGAAGTAAGTAAATAAGAAATAACAGGAAAATGCACCTGGTGGTAGAATATTGCACTGTATGGGGGTAATATGAATGTCAACAGATGACCGGTCTGGTCACTAGATTTACTAATCTCAATAGTGGGAGCAGTGAATAACCTCTTTGTGTGTATTTGGTGGAACTGATAATTAGAAAAGCAAGAAAATTAAAGACTTGGGGAAACAACAAATGTGAGAAGCCAATATTTTTTGGTTTTTGAGTATTGGTTAGAGGAAAAGGAAATTAAGTCTATGTGTAACAAGAACACAATGTCAAACACGCAAAGCCAGTGATTTTTTTTGCCTATGTTTTGAAATTCAGAGCTACAGTAGTTGTAGATCCAAAATAAAAAAAGTAAAAAGAAATAAAATTAATCAGTAGCTGGAAAAAAGGGTTGTACTCTTGCTGAGGAAGAGCGATGGCAAACTGGAACTGGAACATGCAATCATTTTTCTTCTGTATCGATCATTAAAAACGAAGAGTATTGTGGATGTGTGACAGAAGGAGACACCAATGATTTGTTTTGTATTCTTTTTGTAACGATGTATAGAAATGGGCTTAAAACGTAAAACTGGATAATGCAAATATTTTTGGGTTCCTTTTTGTTATTGACCACTACAAACAAAGACTATTTTCAATATGTGAAAGAATGAGAATCAAGAGCGGAAAACAGCTGTGTGTGTATTTGTTTTTCTTCGTTGATGACTAAAAAGGGTTAGGTCGTAGACTAGATGAAAGCACGGAAGTGAGTGAAAATAGCAATGGAAGTTCAAACTGAAGTGACTCTACTAGCTACAATACAACTGAAGACATATTGAAAAACAAAACCGGTCGCATGAGAAATAAATGCCTGGGAAGCAGATTGGTGGAGGGCGCCGGGGGGGGGGGAGTTCAACAGTTGCCCTTTGTGACCTGTATATATATACACACATATATAAGAAAACAGACCAAAGATGGGATGCTTGGTTACAGCAACAAGCAAAGAATACACTTTGCTCTTAGATTAAAGCTAAAGGAAGGAAACGAATCATGAATGAATAAAGAAGAAAGGGATAACTTGACATGTGCATCCATGCCAAAAAGACATTATCTGAACTTGAATTTTCGCTCTTGTTTTTTTCTATTGCCTACGGGATAAATTCAGCTCTGTGATTCCATGGTTATGGGTCTACCTTTTCAACTTTGCACTCTTGTACCACTAGGTAATCGCGGTGGTTGATGATACTCTCGTAAGTAGTGATCTTATAACTGGATGTTTGCGCATTCCTAAACATGTACACGAGGATAGCATAATTTGGTGCGACATTGGATTTTGTGGCAGTTTTGAAGTAAATGGAGAAAGGAGAGAAGATTACAAGAGATGAAATGATGTCTCAAATCTTGTGTGTTGATCTTATACTCTATCTTTTACATAGCACAATTTATTGTCACAGACAAGGAAAAGCAAAAACAATATGCTTGTCCTTCAATCTTGTGCATTGCTCATAAGTGAACTGAAATAAAAGCACAAACTAGCATTGCCTTTATGTGGAAGTGCACAATTTATTAGGGTGACCATGCCTTCAGCTTGGTATAGTCTGCCATCCGGTACCACGGCGTTCCAAGCAACATATAGTCTGAAAATTGAACAAGCCAAAGAACAAGGCTGGAAAATAATTTTTATTTGCAAACCAGAAAATTTTGCTTAGGAGCCTCCTGCTGTGGCTCATCTGGAATGCTTCCACATCCCTGTCTGGATCCAATATCCAATCATTCTCACCTGGTTCTTAACAATATGCGTGAGAGAAACTTGCAAAACTGAACTCAAGCATATCGGACATGACAAGAGAAGACATGGTTAGGGAGTGTGAATGCTACCAAATGATGTGTTGGTAAGTCAAACAGGTAGAAAAATATTACCTTGTACACAGCCAGGTGAAGACGTCGAAGTCCCCATTTTACTTGATGTGGAACGATGTAAGCGCCTTATAGTTTACTATGTGCAGGTTTATGCACATGTAGAAGTAGTACCGAAAAACAGCTGATACATTAGGGATTGACAATCCCCAAAAGTAGGGAAGACAGATGATGGCAGCTCGAGTAGGAAGAGTTTCTATATCTTTTCTGTAGATTGCGCTTCTAGTTACAGCCATGATCTGAGAGAGAACATATATGACAGTGAAAAATGGTACTGGTCAATCAGAAGAAGTGATCTCTGCCGTATGAGAAACAAGACCTAAGTACCAAAGATAATGACATGGAACAATCATGAAAATAAGAGAGAAAATATAAAGTGCGTTATAGAGAGAAAGTTTCACCGCCAAATCCAACACCCATTGACTGAAAAATAGGGAGCTGATATACTGCTGCCAAGAACAGCCAACAGCTATACCTGCATTAAGACCGTCTTAAGGGAACCACTACATCTTGTTTTACTCTCTGAATCATCTTTTCACAGACTCTAGAGACTGCTTTAGCAACGACTGAAGTTAGAAAAGCTTGGGTTCATAGTCTTCCTAATACGCGTTGATGATATGCAATAGAAGAAAACAATTGAAGAAGCATACATGCATGGACCACTGATAAATATTTTTGTTCTACTTCATTATAAGGCAGAGCAAAACCCAGTCCGTGAGCCACGTGTTCTCACCCAGAGTGGCCTGCCGCCGGCGCCTCATCCCGCTCCCCCGCGCATTCCCATCCCGACCTCCACTGATCCGCGAGCGCGTCTCTAGCGCGGGCAAGGAAGGCGACGTCTCCGCCGATGCACCGGCGATGCTAGGAAGAAGATCCAAAAACATCCGTGCCTATTTTCGCTGCGAAGAAAGAACACTCGGTGTGTTCAATCGCCCTCCTCATCATCGTCGCAGTGGTAGTATCGGCGGCAGCGCGTTTCGTCGAACACCTCGACGCTCGTATCCGCCTCGCCTAGGTAGGAGAATGTGAGCACGCAGCTGGCTTCGAGGTCATGGTAGCACGCGACCTTCTCCCAGACGGTGTGGAGGTACATCTTGTCACGCCCATCGAAGAGCACGTCCACCGGCCACCGGCAGCAGTCATGAAGTAAGAACGAAGAGCATCGACGTTGGCTCGATCACATACCGAGAGCCACCACCGCCAAAGGGACAGCTCATCACCGGCCCGTGTAAGAACGAGGCGAGCGGAGGAGCATCACCATTTAACACAAGGTTGTTGCGAGCCTTCCAGATGGACCACAGGATAGTCGCAACTCGCATGTGCCAAGAGGCGGGGGAGAAACCTGCAGGGCCTCGGATGGCCCAGACAGAGAAGCGCCCGGTTGGGAGTGGGACATCCAACCGAGACCATACCTCAGCAGCGACGAGGCACTCGAAGAAGAGGTGCCTCCCGGTCTCAATGTCCGGGCAGGCAGCACAGGGGCGCAGCTCTTGTGGAAAAGGTTTGCCCTAGTGCTCAGCCGATCGATGTCCGCCAAGTAGGTAAAGATCTTCAGCTTCCGAGGGAGCCGAAGTGACCAAGCCACGCAGGCCGATTGGTCCCTGGGGCGTGCAGGCGAGAGCATGCTGTAGGCCTCACGCGAGGTGAACCGAGGTGTCGAAGGAGAGTCGATGAAGCGTCTGCACCGACATGGACAAACCTATCCTCTAAACCGACATGGACAAAATTATACTATACTCACGTACGAACTCTACTACCACGTCTAAACTTGTCTTGCTTAGCTAAGCTCCACACTTACCTAATCAAGATTAAGCTAACATTCTGGCATTCCGTATGTACAATTCCCAAATAAAAGGGCTAGTACCCCTCTGTCGACCGACTGACCGACCACTTTGTTTCCTGTGAAAACGGGTTGATTTTTTCTTGTTTCCAACATACATCTTAATGAAGTGTGTGTTATTATGTTTGCTGATGTGTGTGTCAGCGTGTCACTTGAGTCCTTTATTATTTGGATATGTTTAATTATCAATTGTGGTTTTGACACGCTAGGTGACCTGAGTATTTGATTCAGACTATTTGTTTGAGCTGTAGTGTTGTACTATTCAAACTATTTTTTTTTCATCTACAATGAACTAGATTCTTCAAAAGGAATTTCATAACAAAAAATCAGCTGGACCATATCTTGCATATTGGCTTGTTATATTTAGGAGTGCTCAAGCGCCTATATATCCAAATAATAAAGGATTTTGGCTTCCAGCATGGGAAAACCTCACATCTGAGAGTACACATGCAAAAGTAATCTTGAACATATAACACCGATGTAAGGTAAGGCACCAAATAATCTTGAACATATCACATTTCAGAATGAGAGCTTATAAGTTACAAGATGAGAGGTGATCACGCCAGACCAGCGCATGGACCTTTTGGCTAGGTAGTTCAAACCTATTGGAGCATAAGTTAGGTCAGCCATGGTCAAGGCCATGTTTAAAGTAAACACAACCCTTAGCTCATTACATCGCAACTAAGCTTATTAAGTTAGTGGACTACGGCCGTATATGTCCATCATGGACCAGACTACCTTCACTAGAAGCTTACTAGCACCACAACTTACTTTCGTCTCCTCTTTACCACGGCGTTGTGGTGCGAATTCAACTCTTTGTTCGCTAGTAGAATTAGAATCACCAACACCACCACCACAATGACGACAACACCCTTACTAACAAACTCAAACATAAGCATTCTTCCTAGGCAGATAGTAAGGACACGGCGCTGCAGAGTGATAACTGTCAAGTCACCAGAAAAAGTCTCTACACCATCTTCCTTGCTATTATGAATCACAATGTTTTCTTCAACGCCCTCCATGCCAACTCTGATCTCTCCACAGAAATGTCCTTCGATCATCTCGATTTCAAAGGTACCCTCGATTGCATTTAGAATAGTTGCGTAGCTGACCTTCACCGTACTAAACCAGCTCTCAAGAGTTCGACTTCCAAAATTAACCTTCTCGTCTCTACGATGAACGTGTCCATCGATGCTAAGTATGCCATTGCTGATTTGCTGGCCTAATTAAAGACTCTCCGTCAACTCTGATTTTGAGATTTATCTCTAGGTATATGAAATCAAGTAACACCAGACCTCGACCTGGGCCAGTTAAAATCAAACTTTTATCCTGTGAAAAGATTTGGAAAAGATTAGAGCGTGTCCATCTAAATACCACTAAAGTATGCAACAAAATATGCAATTGAGTTATACAGTAAACAAGTCAAGATAGACATCTCATGACAACAACCAACTAGTATTTAAGTAATGGTCGTGAAACAAAGACATACAGCTGAGTTGATAGTCTGGTAATCCTCTCTATGGCGGTTAAACATGTATATGCACTTTTGGTCAACGTTGTCTCTCGCGATGATGGTGCCATACACGTTGATGGGAAAGCCTCTGTCCGAGGAGGCAATCTTGACTGAAAGTATGTTTGCAGAGTCTTCTAGGTTCAAGCCGCGTGTGTACCCGCTGTTGGTAAACCGCATTGGAGCGATAAGCGCTGCGTGGAAAAACCAAAAGGAACAATCATTGTGATAGACTAAAAAAATCCGTGTGTATAACAAAAGCATAACCATGCAGAGGTGATCACGCCAGACCAGCACATGCACCTTTTGGCTAGGTACGTAGTTCAAACCTATTGGACCATAGAGTTAGGTCAGCCATGGTCAAGGCCACGTTTAAAGTAAACACAACCCTTAGCTCATTACATCACAACTAAGCTTATTAAGTTAGTGGACTACGGCCGTATATGTCCATCATGGACCAGACTACCTTCACTAGAAGCTTACTAGCACCACAACTTACTTTCATCTCCTCTTGACCACGGCGTTGTGGTGCGAATTCAACTCTTTGTTCGGTAGTAGAATTAGAATCACCAACACCACCACCACTACAATGACGACAACCCTTACTAACAAACTCAAATGTGAGCATTCTGCCTAGGCAGATGGTAAGGACACGACGGTGCAGCGTGATAACTGTCAAGTCACCAGAAAAAGTCACCACACCATCTTCCTTGCTATTATGAATCATGATCTTTTCTTCAACGCCCTCCATGCCAACTCTGATGTCTCCACAGAAATGTCCCTCGAGCATCTCGATTTCAAAGGTACCCTCGACAGCATTTAGAATAGTTGCGTAGCTCACCTTCACCGTACTAAACCAGCTCTCAAGAGTTCGACTTCCAAAATTAACCTTCTCGTCTCTAGGCTGAACCTGTCCATCGATGCTAAGTAAGCCCTTGCTGATTTGCTGGCCTAAAGGCTCTCCGTCAACTCTGATTTTGAGATTTATCTCTAGGTATATGAAATCAAGTAACACCAGACCTCGACCTGGGCCAGTTAAAATCAAACTTTCCTCCTGTGAAAAGATTTGGAAAATATTAGAGTGTGTCCATCTAAATACCACTAAAGCGTGCAACAAAATATGCAGTAGAGTTATACAGTAAACATAATCGAGATGGACATCTCTGAGAACAGCCAATTAGTACTGAAGTAATGGTCGTGTAACAAAGACATATATACCTCTGAGTTGATAGTCTGCTAATCCTCTCTATGGCGGTTAAAAATGTATATGCACTTATGGTCAACGCTGTCTCTCGCGATGATGGTGCCATACACGTTGATGGGAAAGCCTCTGTCCGAGGAGGCAATCTTGACATAAAGTATGTTTGCAGAGTCTTGTAGGTTCAAGCCGCGTGTGTTCCCACTGGTGATAAACCGCATTGGAGCGACAAGCGCTGCAAGGAAAAAAACAAAAGTAACAATCATTGTGATAGACCAAAAAAAATCCGTGTGTAGATCAAAAACATATCGGAGCATCGCCAGATGTTTAGTAAACTGCGGAATCAGCATACAATGTAGTGGATGGGTGCAGGGGAGATTCTACCTACGCAAGGACCCAATCCGTTATTCGTCACTAGGCCATTAGCGCAAAGACCTTTAATTAGTACCAGCAGCGTGTCTGCGTTTACATTCACAGTAGGCATTAGAGTTTTTTCTTCTTCTAACACCGTTCTTCAAGTTGAGCCTGAGCCCTGCCAGGATTTAATGCCTGCAATCGCCAATGACTGAAATAACCTCCAAGATACGTACATAGCTGAAGAGAGCCTCCTGACCGCTCTAACGTTTTCACCCATGCATGCTTTTGAAACGGAAACAGGAATTCGGGATCTCTGCCAATGACTTACACTCCTCGTCGATGTCGAAGATG
This sequence comes from Lolium rigidum, assembly GCF_022539505.1. Taxonomy (NCBI): domain Eukaryota; kingdom Viridiplantae; phylum Streptophyta; class Magnoliopsida; order Poales; family Poaceae; genus Lolium; species Lolium rigidum. The sequence goes on along the minus strand of NC_061511.1, from coordinate 49,373,198 downwards.
GAGAAGTCGGTGAAGGAGTAGCGCGTGTAGACCTCGCGCCCGGTTTTGGGGTCGCGCTCCAGGATGGAGTTGAGGACGGCACGGTGCGCCGCGCCTCTCCGCCGTCGCTCCTCGTCCTTCCTCGCCTGCTCCGCCTCCGCACGCAGATGTGCCTCCCTCTCCGCATCCATCTCGGCAAATAGCTGCGCCTCGTCGTAAAGCAAAGGCTCCACGAAGAAGTCGTCGTCGTCGACGTCCTCCTCTACGCCCGCCATGATCGATCCCCAGCTAGGTCGACGCGCCAATGAAGCTGTTCCCGGCCGACTCGCGTGCTTTCCTATTTGCTGATGCTAATCGCTGCTGGTATTAGGCTGGGCCGAGGCCCAATATATACGAGTTCATTGTTTCTTTTTTCCTTTTAGAACATTGTTACCGGTGCTGCTTGGACTCGTTTTCTAGGATATATATCCTATATACACGGCTCAATATGGAGAGAGATGGGATTGCAGGAATACATTGATACAGCTCTTGTTGGCCAACATTCTGGTTCCTCAGCTCTTCAAGATTTAATGAAGATGCACATAAAACACAAACCTGTGTTGGATGAATCGATTGCAGTGACATGTTGTTATATTTGGTGGCAGCGAATGGAGATTGTTAAAGAGGGAAAAGTAGCAGATCCTACTCGTACAGCGTTTGCAATTAAGGCATTGACAGCGAACTTTATCCCTGCATGGATGCATCATCCCCGAAAGGCTGTGGAGTATGAGGTTCGATGAGAGAAACCTGCTAGAGGCAGGTTAAAACTGAATATTGATGCATCGTTTCACCAAGATGGAACGGGGGCAGCTGGTATGATATTGAGAAATGATCATGGGGAAGCACTTGCTGGCTATGCATGCTTAACTATAGATGCTTCTTTTACACATGCGCCTATGTAACACGGTAAGAATTTCTCGAGCCTACAGAAAGTTCAGTAACAACAAAGCTGGGACTAAGGTCAGTAGTCCAAAATTATCGACCAATTCTGCTCAAAATACTACTGTTTTACAAAAAAAAAATACAGACCAAAACAGGCTGAGTCTCTGGTCAGCACGGTAGCTCCAGCCATGGACCTATTGTACGTGATCTAGCGTCAAGAAAATAAGCTTTTTAGCGCACACATGAGGTCACTCAGGGGCGACTCGATCCGCTTGCAGACGTATTCATGAGTAGGCACCTTGTCGACTGCATGCAAAAAGTGGTAGCAGAAAATTAAGATAGTGCCACTGAACAACCAGATTCTGTTTCGATGGAGAAAATTAAGTGCTAACCATCTCCCCAGCTCGCCATGGTAGGGCATGAGGACAACATCTTCTGCGCGACCGACGTAATATCGTCCAGAGTCACTTCATCGATGTGCTCTAGGAAGTGCTGGCTCGCTTTCCTGTTGTAACATAGACGGAACAACAAGCATACAGGGTTTTCATTAGTTCTCCACAAAAGAAGCAGGTTTCGTTAGAAAATAAGGGTCATGATAGTTTTACCCTGAACTATCGATCAGGATTTGCCTCCCAATGTCTTCTGTATGAATTTTCTGTAACATTAAGAAATAAGACTGAATAGGGAGCAAGATTGCTCGAAAAGATAACAGATAAAGAATGATTGAGGTGCTCTCTGCTTTACCCTGGATTCGAGGTTCCGTAGAACGGATGAAACTGTCGATTTTTTCGCTCGTTTGAGCTCAGCTTCACTAACTGTATAATAGAGACAATTTGACAGATTTCAGACCAAAAGATGTGGTAAATATGTAAGAAAGGCATGGCCAGCTTGTACCTTCACCAGGTCTTGCAATTGCTGTCAATTCTTTTATAGCAATATCAACAGCCTCAGCGACAAGATCGGATGGCTGGATCAGTTCAGAATGAGAAGGCAGTTCAAATGACCTGACAGATAAAACCATGCTGCTGTATGCACACTTTTATATAGCATTACAATTCATGTCAGTTCTAACTACAGGGCTCATTCTGGTAGCATCTTTAGTGAAATGATTGAAACAAAAACAACACCAAGGTCAAGTGAACATAATATTATTAGCTCAAAAGATGAAGAATTATATTTATCTCACCGTAGCCAAATGAATACCAAATAGACCAGTGTCATCATACACAGTACTAAATGCTGAAATTGCTTGCATCCAATCATACTCCATCATAACCAGGAGATCTGAAAATAAACAATGATTTCCTTAGCCTCTGTGCAGAAGCTGTCCATTTTTCTATAAAAGGTGCAATGTAACAAGAAACGCAGCTTTGAGTTTTAAAATACAAGCAAAAGATATGAATCACCAGGCATTCAATTGCACTGATATGAAATAAGTAACATAATTGATAGTTATAGTGAATTCGCAACTTACAAAGCCGGGATTGCATTCCTTTCCCCGGACCACCACTGGAGTATGAAACTCCGCCACCCATCAATGTCTGTAGATGGTTTTACAAATAAGCTCATAAGTTTCCTATGTACAATCACAGTACAGTAGCTAATGAGTTAACCAACAAAATAATTTGTTCCAAGACATCATTATACCTGCATGACTTTGATGATTACAGCTGATTTTGCCTGATGCCAGCCTCCTGGAACTTCAAAAGCCATCGCCACATGTGTCACCTACACAGGGGGCATGATACTAACCCAAAAGAGGAGAGAATGGAAACGAGCTAAAGACTAGAACAGGAAAGATCAGAAGAAGCTAAAGAGAGAAGAGTTTATCAATCACCTCAGAGTCAGTTTTGTGCCTGAAATCTCCACCAGTATATGCTGACTTTGTTGTGTGCAGAGGAGACCCCTTGGGCAGATCAGACAACAAGGGTGCTGCAATGTCTACCAAATGCTGGTGGTTCATGCCTGATGCAACAAGGGTGTTGTCATAAAGATCTACTCCATTTGGAAGATCCCACTGAACTTATACCATAACGAAAATGCACATACGAAACCATTTTTGCAGAAAAATAGAAACTTACAAAGTAGAAATTGTAAATGGCACCACGGTTGATCCTCGCAAGAGCCTCCTTGGTAGGGAACAGCGGGTTTCCAAGAGCGCCTGAATAACCAACCCGGTGCAGCGATTCCCGAAGAAACAGTTCAGGATTACTCTCCAGAAATGACAACTCCTCCCGAGCTTCAGCCACCTAAAGAACAAGAAATCATCCAACTCAATGGGCAGATCATCTACTTAATCTTAATCTGCAGATCATCATCTACTACTTGATCTTAATCTGCGGATATTGGTCACCTTACAGCGAACTTGGTTCCGGAGGAAGGCAGGGTTGCGAACGCAGTCGAGGAGCACCTCGACGGCCAGGGGCAGGCCGGCTCTGAGCGCGCCGTAGCGGTAGAACATCCTCTCCCTCCCGGCCGCCGCCCCGAGCGTGCCCCCGGTGGCCTCCACGCTGCGCGCGATCTCCCCCAGGCCGCGGTTCCGGGTCTCGTGGAAGGCCAGCCTCTCCAGCACGTAGGCGGCGCCGGCCGACGAGGGCGTCTCGTGGACGGAGCCTGCGGCGACCGTCACGCCGACGCAGCACATCGGGCCCTGCACGCGGACGCGGACGCGCGTGAACGATCGAATCCCACGGGACGTCAGCGATGGCCGTGAGCAAGGGGAAGGAGGAGAGGGCGCGCGTGGCGGCGTGGGTGCAGGCCCGGCAGCGGGTCGAGCAGCGAAGGGAAGCGCTCCGCGTAGGTCCTGCTCCTCCCTCCGGCGAGACTGCAGAGCCGCCTCATTGAGCCCGTTCGACGACGGCCGCCGCCGCCGGCGAGACTTCCGCCGCCGCGGAGACAGATTTTTTTTTGAGCCAATTGTTGTACCGCGGAGACAGATGGATTCGTGGGCCTTCGTAATGTCTAGCAAGGCCCAGTGGCAAGCAATTATGCATGCACGCTCACCACCAGCGGGAAACGAATTCTTTTATTAGGCCCTTTTGATTGATTCATAAGTTTAAGTTTTGTACTTAGTGTATATTTTAGTTATAAATTAATAAATACATTTGTATCTAGAAAAAGTTAAATAGTTAATATTTTCGATGGAGGGAGTATAGGAAGTGTGTAGATTTAAATCCTATGGATATCCGAAACTTGTTTGATTCATAGGAATATATCTCGTAGGAAAAATTCCTAAAGAAAAAAATTATTAGGTCCTACCTCATGGATACTTCTTCTGGCATAATAAAATACACTTTATCTTTTCATAGGATTCATGTAGATATAACGTTCCATTCCTATGCATTTCCTACTGCTATGTTTTTCCTATCCCATAAATCAGAAGAGCTTTTATTTTTCTTCTGTGTATCGTTGATGTCTAGACTTGTTCTGGTCATTATGTTGTTGTGGCTTGGACAGACAGTGACACCCTCCCTCATGCCACCCGATCTGTCGAACTGTCCTCTACTACATCGGCTCTGCGCCTCTCTTTCGACAGCAGATTTTCTGAGCAGGTGCCTGTTCACCTCAGGCCGGCTTAAACAAATCTACTAGTAAATATGGAGGTGGATTTGGATGGGACTGCTGTAAAATGGGTTAAAAACAGCTAGTTTAACATATTTTAGTAGATTTTTCTTGTAATTTTTTCATTTTAAATACCTATTATAAAAATCCGGACCTGGCTGCATGTACTCCACGCACGTGTTCAATAGCACCCTCTCCTAGATCTAAACAAATCGATCGGCTTGGCCACGAGGATTAGTCCATCAGTTTGCAAAATCATGGATTTATCCATCAGTTTGTTGAAGCCCTGGAGGAACGAGATGTATGAACAGTTGAAGGGTGCTAACCTGTGTCTTCAGGCCCAGGCCCAACGCAGTTCCTGTGATTTATTATTTGTTATTATCTGCAATGAAAACTTCCGTTATAGCGCTCTGAGATTCCAAAATCCACTCTATAGATGTAAGCAACATGTCCTCTTTTGATCATCGTACAGACCGTTCTTTGATTGATGTAGCATATTGCTTGAGTTCGACACATGTTGCTAATTGTGTCTGTCTTTGCAGAATTTAGAAGGTTCCCTTTACATATCTGCCTTTATATTGTTATATAGGGAGGAGGTGGCGGTGCGGCCTCAACACGTCTTTGGCGTGCAGGGTGGCGAGCTAGGTCATCGGGCCATGATCTGGGCTGCGAGGCCGATCCGGCTAGATGGGTCTTGCCACGGCCGGGCGAAGGGATCCGGTGGTTCCTCGGATCGCCGGTACACCGTAGCCTTGCGCTTGGACCGCCTCCTTCCTCTCATGTCACTCCGGCATGGAGGTGACTAGCGGTGTGGGGGCCTGCTAGTCTCACGAATAATGGAGGGTGATCCTAGGATTCTTTCTGTCACCAAGATGATAATTTGTCGGTGCTTGTCCCCATCGATCTAGCGGAAGTGGCATGTTCCGGAAGGCTCCGCCGATGATCTACGAGACGTTTCAAAACCTACGATCTATGATTGGGCGATGACGATGTTTGTGCATTGTTCCCTTTTTAGGGTCGTCGCTTTTGAAAAAGCTGGACTTCAGGTGCTATCTTGGTGGTGTTAGTACTACTGTTTCAATGAATGAATCACTGTAGCGGGACGTTTCTTTTGTGTAATTCTTTTTTGTTGTTGTGTGCATGTGCCGCTAGGCAATGCGTTGCTGCAGAGGTAATTAATATATACTCTTTATCGAAAAAGGTAATTTTTTTAGTCCCTGATTAAAACTTCCTAATTAACCACGCCATGCAATTTTTTTACACATGATGCATATTCATTCCATTTAACTCAGAAATCTGTTAGTAGAGATGCTCCTTCTGCACTGCAAGTATTGGAAAAGATGCCACATAGTAAATCTACCTGCTGATTTGCCGGTCAAGCAATTTAATCATCTGTATGCCACTTTTCTTGAATGGAAGGTTATTCACAGTTTCCTAGCAGTGCCTTATTTGCTCTCAACTTACAACTATCATCTGCTATCTTTTTAGTCTGCTACTTCCTGACCAACGTTGTTATTGATTGGCCACATGTAACAATATTAATTTGTGTTTATTTAGAAAATAGGAGCCTCCCAAGAATCCATCGAATATTTGCCAACATGGGGACGACTATGTTTGCCTAGTCTTTTCCGGACTGATGACTTCAACTCCACCTATCGTCCAACGAAGCTAGATACTATAGTGTGATATCTACACTAAATTTATGTATTCGTTAAAATGTCACGATCTGTAAGATTGAGTGAAATAGTGCCATGCTTTCTCAGACTCTCAAATCGTATGCGATATTAATTCCAAAAATTGAGAAGGTACATAAAGTTTCAGTTTAGCTCTTCAGTATAGTTTTTCATTGATAGTGTACCTAAATGTTCCCGCAGCAACACACGGGTGATCATCTATTTACATATATATCTCACACCAACATCAACAGTGCATGGCTTATTACAACTCAAGTGACACACATACACACATACATCACCAAACATATAGAATATCTCACACTCCAATACTCCGTCCATTAATAGATGTCGGAAGATTCGTCTAAATTCAGATGTATCTATGCACTAAAGAGTGTCTAGATACATTCGAATTTGGATAAACTTTGGACATCTAAAAATAGACAGAGGTAGTAATATATATCACAAGAATAATAAGCATGAAGGTCGGGCCTGGTAGAGTATCTCCACTTGTGTCGGATGGACACAAGGGCAATTGACATATATAAAATGGGTGTATCTTTTTGTGGAACACTGCTAACAAATCCGGAGCTTAGGAACTCGTGGTGAATACTGAATGGTATACACCAGGAGGAATTAACATACCAATTGATGGTTGAACAGATGTGTGGATAATCCTAGGTGATTCATCTGAGGTAGCTGGTCACCTTGGTGTGTTCGTTGAAGGAGGCGAACTTCGGTGGAAGCTTGGGCTCGTAGCTATCGTAGTGTGAGGTCGAGAGCCACTCGAGCTTTCTCCACCAGCTCCTCTCACCATTCACCGTCACCATCTCTTGCTGATCTTGTAGGCACGGGAGGCTTCGGAGGCTCCAACATCCCCGGACGTGAAACTCCTTCAACATGGGTGCAGTTATGGTGGCTTTGTTGTTGTTTCTGAATTGCTGGAGCAGTGGCAGATCCTGCAGACGTATCCTTTGGAGGTTCGGAAGCTGATACGTATCATCTTGCAGATCAATACTGCGGATGAAAATTTTCTTCAGGTTGTAGCAGAATAGGATGTCAAGTGTCTTGAGACATGGTAGTGTTACAGCATCTGGCATCATGGCCTCCAATCTTGGGCAGTACTCCAAGTGCAGGTGCTCTAATGAACTGAAGACAATACTACTGAATTCCGAGCAGAACAAAACAAGACTTCTCAGATTACAGACATGCACATTTCGTAGATTTTTCAAGCCTGAAGAATACTTGAAAACTTGCTTCATTTTATGGCACCAAAGTAGCTCGCATTCTTCTAGATCATGAAAATTGCTCCAACTAGAAAAAATTTCCATACCAGTATCACATGTCGCTGATACTGATTTAGTGACAGATAGAAGATGGTATAAACCAGAAGGTGGATGTCGCATCCCTGTGATCTCCACATGGCGGTCAGTTTGCTGGACTGTATTTGGTGACACAATTTCAATTTCCTGTGCAGAGCAACTGCTATATGCATCCATATATGTTAATTGCTTCTGCAACAACTCTTGCAACTGGTTATAAACCATTCCTTCATGCTGTAATCTCATGTTATTTGTACTGCATAGAGCGACTCGAACATAGAAAGAATGGAAAAATCGTCCATCTCTTACTAGATCCACGCAAGATTCTCTGAAGCCAAAGAAGAACATGCTGTTGGAAACACACACTTGAGAAACTTGATCAAAGTGATTACCATTTCCTTCATTGCAATGATCCAAGTAAAACACCTCTGGAAGTCTCTCTAGCATATGCCAAGGAAATCGCAACAGAGACGAAACACCCACTAGGAGCAATCGTCTGAGTTGCGGACCATTAGGGATATCTGCAGGGAGCTCGTGAATAGATGTACCTGACAAATCAACCTCCTCCAAAGCACCCAGATTCTTGAGCTCGATGGACCTAAGTTTTGTACATCCACGTAAGGACAAGTGTTGAATAAGAGGTGCGCCAATCAACGAGAAGGATTTCAGGTTATGATGCCCTTCCAATCTGATTGTATGGAACCTAGAGATTGACCTTGAGAGTGAAATCAGGTTATTGTTGTCAATGAGTTTAAGAGACTGAAGCTTCTGCATTTCTTCAAACATCTTCTGGGGGAAGTATCTTATTCGAGTCTTTGAGATCTCAAGGGTCCTCAGGATGGATAGCGCAACCATGGAACGAGGTAGCTCCACAAGGCTGGAGCAGTTTACAAGAATAAGCTCTTCAAGATTTGACATGTCCTGGAAGAAATTGGGAGGGAACATAGTTATCTGTGAATGTGACATGTCGAGATATATCAAAGTGCTCTTTCGGTTGGCTACATCTTGCGTGAGATGAGAAAAAGGAACTCCATTCATATCAAGGATCTCAAGCTGGCATAGACTGGACAATGGTGAACTCGTACTTTTTGTTGAATATGTGTCACTAGTTGTGGAGGAAACAAAGAGAGTTTTGAGATCATGGCAGCCTCGAAGTGAGAGCAACCGAAGGTTCTGGAGACAGCCAATGGAACAAGGGAGTGATCTTAGTGGAGTGTAGGAGAGATCAAGGACACGAAGAAAGCAGAGTTTGGGTAATAATTGATTTAGTTTGGAAAGTATGAGTGACTGTTGCGAGCAGCCTCTTAGAATAAGTGCAGTGGTACCCCTGGCTTCTTCCTCCTGGCTCAACAACTATTCTCGGCTTACATGCCATCCATGGTCACCAGAAAAGGAGACCCATTTCTTCTTGTTATCAGATAGTTCATCTACTGCGATGCTGTCTGCAATGAGGGCATGGTAGACAAGAAACTGTGCAGCAGTATATGTGGCTTCATTAGCTTCATTAGCAGGTGAAAATGGTAGCTGCAATAGAGAGTACTCCTTAAACGCTTCAAGGATGATCCTCCCAACTCGATGCATATAGGAACACTTGCTGCTGCTGATGAAGCTAGTTTTTTCTTTTGCCTTGATAGACTGACAAGGTAGGATGCCTTCGACGGCCCACTGGTGGATGAGCTCATCCGAGGTAACATCCACAGCTTGTGAATGTTTGGCAAAGATAGCCATGGTGTAGTGGAAGCAATCAAGGGCCACGCGATGCCAATGCTCTTTGCTTTCTTGATTCATCATTTTTAGTATGTGGTCGGCTGATTGATGCAGCGCAGCGAGGATAAGAATCACAACCTTGTCATCACTGTCAATGGATATAACTTCATCTTCTGACTTGCTCTTGTTGTAGGTATCTTGACAACTGGTTGAGATGATCCATCTAGAATCTTTCCACATGGGCGGAGGAAGCCCACAATCTCGAGTAAAACTGGCAATCTCAATTGGCGTCTCAAGGTTCTCAACCACTAGCAAGTACCTCTCTGTTGACAACTTCTTAATTATCAGAGGAACTATCACGTGTTGGAGGTGATGCTCCAAATTTTCAGACCTACCAACATCATAGGTGTAGTACTGTATCAAGAACTGCTCTTTATTGCGCATGTCACAGTAGTGGTCGAGCAGCCCGAGCTCCTTTGCCACCGTGGCGGCCAGTAGGTACTTGATGCTCATGATGCCACTTCCCACGACTTCATCTATCGTTGGCGTGGCCTTCAAATCTACTTTTATCACATGCTTGAAAACGCCCACGTAATCGATGCGTCCATAGGCAGCAGCAAATGTTTCTGATATGGCCCGTCTGAATGATGCCATGTGCCCCAGCCCGACATTCCAATGCACAAAACCTCTGTACATTTGTCCACGGAACAGATCATAATATGCATCCTTTCTGCGGTATCCATTAAACCTGACCACATAAACAGATGAATAATTAACACTTCATTAATTGAAATTATCAACAACAAGCTTGCCGAAAATGATTTGTCAACATCAATCGTGTATTCAGGGCATGCATTAAAAAATAGAACGAATGGCTTTAAATTAAGAAAGTCCAAACAGCCAACGGTGCACAGGTTTGATGCTGGGATACCAGTTTACAAAACATGCTCACAAGAGAGAAAAACAACACCAAACATTAATGATAGTGGCAGCTACAATCATTTAACAAATAGAAAATACTCCCTCCATTAATTCCAAAGAATACGACGTCCTTGTTTTTCATGTTTTTCCTTACCAAAAAAATTACTCCAAATAAGAAGATGGTTAGTCTAAAGTTAGCATCATCAGAAAGTGTTTTCCAATATGAATCTAATGATATTAATTGCGTACAACATCATTAAGATTTTGTTGCTCAATTTTTTCGGTCAAAGTTCAGCTTGGAATACGTGCGCGCTTTATTCATTGATTATTCATTGAAACGGGGGTAGAAATAAGATTATCCAATGCTTAGTTCTTTGTCCCCACGCTAGTCCCCGCTCCACACCTCTCTGCCTGCCGCCGACAACGCCGCCATGGCCCCCAAGTAGGGAGTGTGACGTTTAGCTTACTAGGTTGTTGTGAGAAAAAAACATACATTGATAACCAATACAAATACATTGTGTAACTTAAGAGATGAATGTAAAATAAAAAAAGTTATGAACAATACCAAAAGTCTCTATCTCTTAGATCTTCACGCCATTTTTCCCGCGTAGCATCAGGCCATCTTTCCCTCGAAGATGATTCCATGATGTATGTTCAGTAGTTTACCAAACTTCCTAGTTTTCCCAGCCTGGAAGAAGGTGACGTACGTGAATCGGTTAGTAACAAGGATTATGTGATCATTACCATAAGCAGGGAAACAAAAAAAGATTGTATAATGTGTGTAAACTGGATAGGACTAGTAGAAATTCAGTACTTGTTAAAGAAAGAACCTTCTCAAGATAAGAAAATACAGTCCACGTGCAAGACATACTATGCTAATAAAGGAATAAGAAAAAAAATACTAGTGAAAAATGAGAAACCGCACACTACTTCTTGAACATTTTTTTCGATATGGGGAAACTACTTCTTGAACATTGAGAAGTACTAGTGAGTAGTGAGTTACTGCACATTAGTTCCCTGGTGGTCGCTGCAATTCAGGGAGGCTAAGGAAGGACAAGGACAACCTCTTGATATTTCTGGGTGAGGTTCCTTTTGCTTGGAGTGAGCATGCATGATGGGAAAACAGTTCAGTTTGGAGCACGAGTGTCCGTTGCTGTTGCAACTTTTGTTGTTGATTAAACCCTTTCTCAGATGAACAGATATCCTATTTTGTCATATATTATTTAGATGTATCTTTTAGGACATTTCTGCTGATACATTTTCCCGATATTTAAATGTGAAACGGTGACATCAGCATATTCACTTTTGGCTACACCACATGCTAGATCTGGCACAAACAGTTCAGATAAGGGCAGGTATGAACCATTTACTCTCACACAATGATAGCAAATTTAAACTAAATGTAATTATATTTATATTTAGCAACATGTAGATCTTTTCTAATATTAGGATTTTTTATAATTTTAGATAAACGAAGACCTAAATTTTTTCAAGCAATGCTGAAGACATAAAGACCGTTGCTCGATCAATCAAGTGGAAATAATATAAAGCAGACACTTGTGCATCAACGTATATCGTTACCTCTCAGATGATCAGCTCTGGCCTTCTGAGAAGCTTTGAACAAAAGGAACAGGGAATAACTTGGCACATGCAGGATCTTAGAAGATCACAAGAACAATATTCAGCAACCCTTAAACGAAGGCTGCCGAATAAATATTAATGCACTTTCATTTCGCTTGATAACTGCACGCTAACTTCCTTGTACAGTCCTGAGGTAACAGAAGTAGTTGATGTTACTTGTTATTATATAGCCTAGAAGTAAGTAAATAAGAAATAACAGGAAAATGCACCTGGTGGTAGAATATTGCACTGTATGGGGGTAATATGAATGTCAACAGATGACCGGTCTGGTCACTAGATTTACTAATCTCAATAGTGGGAGCAGTGAATAACCTCTTTGTGTGTATTTGGTGGAACTGATAATTAGAAAAGCAAGAAAATTAAAGACTTGGGGAAACAACAAATGTGAGAAGCCAATATTTTTTTGGTTTTTGAGTATTGGTTAGAGGAAAAGGAAATTAAGTCTATGTGTAACAAGAACACAATGTCAAACACGCAAAGCCAGTGATTTTTTTTGCCTATGTTTTGAAATTCAGAGCTACAGTAGTTGTAGATCCAAAATAAAAAAAGTAAAAAAGAAATAAAATTAATCAGTAGCTGGAAAAAAGGGTTGTACTCTTGCTGAGGAAGAGCGATGGCAAACTGGAACTGGAACATGCAATCATTTTTCTTCTGTATCGATCATTAAAAACGAAGAGTATTGTGGATGTGTGACAGAAGGAGACACCAATGATTTGTTTTGTATTCTTTTTGTAACGATGTATAGAAATGGGCTTAAAACGTAAAACTGGATAATGCAAATATTTTTGGGTTCCTTTTTGTTATTGACCACTACAAACAAAGACTATTTTCAATATGTGAAAGAATGAGAATCAAGAGCGGAAAACAGCTGTGTGTGTATTTGTTTTTCTTCGTTGATGACTAAAAAGGGTTAGGTCGTAGACTAGATGAAAGCACGGAAGTGAGTGAAAATAGCAATGGAAGTTCAAACTGAAGTGACTCTACTAGCTACAATACAACTGAAGACATATTGAAAAACAAAACCGGTCGCATGAGAAATAAATGCACTGGGAAGCAGATTGGTGGAGGGCGCCGGGGGGGGGGGGAGTTCAACGGTTGCCCTTTGTGACCTGTATATATATACACACATATATAAGAAAACAGACCAAAGATGGGATGCTTGGTTACAGCAACAAGCAAAGAATACACTTTGCTCTTAGATTAAAGCTAAAGGAAGGAAACGAATCATGAATGAATAAAGAAGAAAGGGATAACTTGACATGTGCATCCATGCCAAAAAGACATTATCTGAACTTGAATTTTCGCTCTTGTTTTTTTCTATTGCCTACGGGATAAATTCAGCTCTGTGATTCCATGGTTATGGGTCTACCTTTTCAACTTTGCACTCTTGTACCACTAGGTAATCGCGGTGGTTGATGATACTCTCGTAAGTAGTGATCTTATAACTGGATGTTTGCGCATTCCTGAACATGTACACGAGGATAGCATAATTTGGTGCGACATTGGATTTTGTGGCAGTTTTGAAGTAAATGGAGAAAGGAGAGAGGATTACAAGAGATGAAATGATGTCTCAAATCTTGTGTGTTGATCTTATACTCTATCTTTTACATAGCACAATTTATTGTCACAGACAAGGAAAAGCAAAAAACAATATGCTTGTCCTTCAATCTTGTGCATTGCTCATAAGTGAACTGAAATAAAAGCACAAACTAGCATTGCCTTTATGTGGAAGTGCACAATTTATTAGGGTGACCATGCCTTCAGCTTGGTATAGTCTGCCATCCGGTACCACGGCGTTCCAAGCAACATATAGTCTGAAAATTGAACAAGCCAAAGAACAAGGCTGGAAAATAATTTTTATTTGCAAACCAGAAAATTTTGCTTAGGAGCCTCCTGCTGTGGCTCATCTGGAATGCTTCCACATCCCTGTCTGGATCCAATATCCAATCATTCTCACCTGCTTAACAATATGCGTGAGAGAAACTTGCAAAACTGAACTCAGGCATATCGGACATGACAAGAGCAGACATGGTTAGGGAGTGTGAATGCTACCAAAATGATGTGTTGGTAAGTCAAACAGGTAGAAAAATATTACCTTGTACACAGCCAGGTGAAGACGTCGAAGTCCCCATTTTACTTGATGTGGAACGATGTAAGCGCCTTATAGTTTACTATGTGCAGGTTTATGCACATGTAGAAGTAGCACTGAAAAACCGCTGATACATTAGGGATTGACAATCCCCAAAAGTAGGGAAGACAGATGATGGCAGCTCGAGTAGGAAGAGTTTCTATATCTTTTCTGTAGATTGCGCTTCTAGTTACAGCCATGATCTGAGAGAGAACATACATGACGGGTGAAAAATGGTACTGGTCAATCAGAAGAAGTGATCTCTGCAGTATGAGAAACAAGACCTAAGTACCAAAGATAATGGCATGGAACAATCATGAAAATTAGAGAGAAAACATAAAGTGCGTTATAGAGAAAAAGTTTCACCGTCAAATCCAGCACCCATTGACTGAAAAATAGGAAGCTGATATACTGCTGCCAAGAACATCCAACAGCTATACCTGCATTAAGACCGTCTTCAGGGAACCACTACATCTTGATTTACTCTGAATAATCTTTTCACAGGCTCTAGAAACTGCTTTAGCAACGACTAAAGTTAGAAAAGCTTGGCTTCATAGTCTTCCTAATACGCGTTGATGATATGCAATAGAAGAAAACAATTGGAGAAGCATACATGGACCACTGATAAATTTTTTGTTCTGCTTCATTATAAGGCAGAGCAAATCCCAGCCCGTGAGCCGCGTGGTCTCACCCAGAGTGGCCTGCCGCCGGCGCCTCAATGCCTCAACCCGCTCCCCCGCGTGTTCACATCCCGACCTCCGGCGCGGGCAGGGAAGGCGACGTCTCCGCCGATGCGCCGGCGATGCTCGCTTCCCCGCTCTCTCCCCTCCGCGCCATTGCCCACCACAACTCCGGCGAGACGCTGAAATCCTGTGGGGGGCGGTGGATCCTGGCCGGACAAGAAGAGCACCGTCGCTCGCTGCCTTCGACAATGGCCGGCGTGGATGCCGGATAGGAGTTTTTTTTTTTTGGTGGGGGTAGGATTCTCCATTTCCGAGTGGTATACGTCCAGTCGTGGTGGTGGGCTAGGCCGTCAGATAGAGAGGCCCATCTCCCTGCAGCTCCCTTCACATGGGCACAATACGCGTACAATTTTTCAACTTATAAATTACGCGTACAATTGCCTGAAAGGAAGAAATTAACCTGATTTCCCTCTAGCCACGAAGATTGGTAAGCACCCCTCCGTGAATTTCCTGGTTTCATGTTGTTTGCTCTTATGGCTAGCTCTTGGTTTCGAGACTAGTTTACCGTGCATGTGGGCGGAATCTAAAACTACACCATGGCATGTGAAGAAGAGTACAACAATATGGAACATTGACTTTGAAATAGACTACCTACCTATTGACTCATGTATATGAAAAAAGGGAATTATATAGCCAGCACCGAAGAAAGAACACAAGCAGATATCGCCGTTGAATGCCAATTAGAAGTGTAAAAAACCATATAATAAAGAAAAAGAAAAAAGATTGACAGCTGTGGGATTTGAACCCACGCCCTTTCGGACCAGAGCCTAAATCTGGCGCCTTAGACCACTCGGCCAAACTGTCCTTGTTGATATTAAAAGGGAAATATACTACTAGTACCATTATGACGATTTGACAAACAGAAAAATACTTATATTCAAAGGGAAATATTTTAATAGTACTAATATTATTATTTTACAAAAAGGAAAATACTTGTATACATTACAATTGGGATCTGTTTGGAAGATTCGATCAAATACAGATAAGTGCATTCACCGAAATATTGCTTCAAAGAAACAGTACAATTGAAGCCGCTAAACACCGTGCAAACAAGAAATCTATTTCAAAAGTAAAATCATGGACCGGACTCTGTACTATCGATGTCGCGACTCTGTCGAGAACATCATTGCTAAAGGAAAACAGCACGATAGCTTCTGTCGAGAACATCATTGCTAAAGGAAAACACCACGATAGCTTCTTCTTTGCCTTTGCCATGCTTCTATGTCCTTCGCTCATGTTCTAGTGTGTTTTTAGAAAGATCACCCTTTGCTACTGATGATTCTCAGTTGCGGGATCCCATATAGTTGGGCCGAATTATACCGGGTGGAGCGAGAAAATCATGACGCTAAATACTTAGGTGGCCCGATTGCCAGGCCAAAGGCGTGCTATCGGCCCAGGCCAGGCCGAGCTGCCTATGCTAGCTATAGACCGAAGTAAACTTTTAAAAATATGTGATACAAAAAGATAACTGAAAATATGTGATACAAAAAGATAACTGACAATATGTGATCCCATATAGTTTTCATTCATATGAAAAAAAGGACACTTTTTACTTTACTGGTCTTGCATCAAACAATTGATCATATATAGTTGGATCGAAGTAATAAAATCTTTAAATTTGTGTATTATACTCTAGACGAAGTAAGCATCGAGTCAAACACGGAATTAACGATGAACTTGCACTCTATCTCGATTATGGTACAAGTCCACTCTCACTTTTTTCTCAGTTAAGCTACTGCATCACTTTACTCCATATTTGGTAGATACAGCTCACGTCATTGGGACCGTCCTTAGTGCACAAACAAAGGACTCACACACATTCAATTGTAGACTTTGTAATTATTCCTCATTTTGCATATTTCGATTAATTATCACCAAAATAAAAATTATCCCATTACATATATACCAACAAACAAATATTCAGGATTATCAATCCATCACGAGACGCTTAACTTAGTAGATCAGTAGATAGGTAGACCCCAGACGGGTAGCTGGGTTGTTGGTCTACACGTACTTGGCGTCGGTGACCATGGAAATGCCGCTGCGTCCAAACCTGGCGACGGCGCAGTCGGTGGCGAAGAGGCCCGACGAGACGTAGTCTTCCGCGCCGCCCATGACGGGCATCTTGGCGGCGACGTTGAGCTTGCTGACGTAGTCGGAGCGGTATGTCTGCCCGAGCACGCCGTGGACGTCGTCGGAGAGGGCCTGGAACTTGAAGCCGAGGTCGAGGTGCGCGAGGCAGTCGTCGGCGGTGACGCCGTAGTTGTGGACGCTGGACTCCTGGGCGGTGATGGGCACGGCGCTGGCGACGAGGCGAAAGACGCCCCTGAGCTCGACGACGACGTCGTTGGCGGGGGAGGTGCGCGTGACGGAGAGCGCGGGCGCGGCGGCCGGGGACCAGCGCGCGCCGACGGCGCGCGGCAGGACGACGCGCTCGTCGTCGAAGGCGATGTCGAGGTGGTCGACTTCGGGGTTCCACTTCGCGGAGTGGACGGCGCCGAGGCTGAAGCGGTGGTGGCCGGCGAAGAGCACCCCGATGGCCTGGATCCAGGTGAAGTCGCGGCCGGAGGCCGGGTTGTGGTTGCCGATGAAGTGGGCGTTGATGTGGAGGTCGGCGTCAGAGACGATGCAGAACTCCTGGTCCTTCTTGCCGTGGAAGTAGAAGTTGTTGCCGTCGCCGCCGGTGAAGCGCGGGTCGCCGCACGCCACGCCCGGGTAGAAGTCGCACACTGCAGCACGTATATACATGTACACGTAAAATTAAGGCATATGTATGAATGAATGAATGAATAAAGGCGTGTATAGGAAAATTTTGGCATGCAGTGTATGCGTACGGCAGAATGTCATGCAGCCAGGGCAGAGGACGAGGCACTTAGTGGGGCAGCGGTCGGTGCACCTGGCCGTGCACGGCTTGGGCTTGGTCTTGTTCTTGCCCTTCTTGTTCTTGCCGTCGTCTTTGCAGGTGGACTCCGTGTTGCGTTGCCCGGGCACGAACACGGTCATCCCGCCCGGCGTCGGCTGTGCCGACGCCGACGTTGCCGCCGCCAGCACCACCAGCAGGGCCGACAAGACGGCCGCCGCTGACCAGCGAGTCGCCATTGCTAGCTTATCAAAGAGCTAGCCGGCTCGGTCGATCGATCGATCGAGATGTGTTTCTTGTTGGCTGTTTGTGTTTGTGTGATCGATGCTGCTATGGCCAGCGGGGTTGTCTGTCTTATAGGAGCTGGGCTAATGGCTATCATGGCGCCATGGTTGACCTAGAGCAGAGGAGGGGAGTACGTGCCGAGTCAGCAATGCAGATGGCTTTCCTTGCCTTCCTTGCCAACCAAGCATGCAAACACGTATAGTCAGAATTGCAAGCACACATCACTACAGTTAACTACTCCCACTGGTTGGTTTATCGTCAGATAATTACCAGTTGACAACTAGCTAGTAGCCCGGACGAAAGTAACAATGCATGCATGCTTCAACGTGAAAATACAGTGACCGATAGGTTGCGAGCCAGACCACGCGTGTACTGTATTTCTCCCTCAAAGGCTACCAAAGCTACTCGATCTGTGCTGCATGAATTGTTGTAGCATGGTCAATGGCGTCGCCCGCACGTACGTACGTAGGTGTGCCACGCATAACATGCATGCACGATGAATGTATATGCTCGCTACCGTCCAAGTTGTCCATTACTTTTTCTTTCCTTAGGGCTTCCTTTGAATCATGGGGTTTTCAAGAGATTTGTGTTGGATTGATATCCTATGTGATTTTTTTTTCCTTCAGAAACCGTTCGATTCGAATGACCATATTCTATAGAAATAATTCCATACAATCTTGTAGTGCAAATTTTACGGTACAAATGCATTAGGTTACACCTCACGAAAATTCCTTCCCCGCAATCAAATTAAAATTCTCTTTACATATATGATGTAGGTAGGCATAGCATAGTTCTATGAGATTTGTGTTCACGTACTTTTCCCATCTTATGAATCAAAGAGCTCTTAGCATGCTTATTGGTGGGATCGTCCGGGGCCTCTTGCCAGTCTCCAACCCTGAATCGACATGTACAAGAGTGCGGTTGAGGTCGAGGTCAGGCACTACAAGGCCGCCTTGCAAGGATGGGACCTCTGGCGACGATGATGGTGACCCACCGATCTGGGAGGGCGGCGCCTGAGCATGCTGAATTGGGCATAGCGTCCCCCCATAAAGCAGGCGTCCGTGGTTGGACGACATGGACGACGAGGCGCAAATGTGTCCTAGCTTGTCGATGAGGCGCCTGCGGCCTAGGAGTTGGCATTGTCGAGCGCCTCGCTCTTGAGTAGGACGACGACATGGACGACCGCTAATTGGGAGGTGCAAATTTCGTGTTACCCTAGCTTGCAGGGCAAGGATGAGCTCGGCATTTTCCTTGGCTGCAGCGGCAACAGCTGCCTCGACCTTCCTTGCCTTAAGGCGTCGTGTTGTGCACTGTGCTTCTTGATCTCAATCACCTACTCCTCGACATCAGCTCTTTATTGGTACCATGGTCTTTCCCTTGCGGCTGACGGTGGTGGTGCTGGTGAGAGGGGGAGGGGTAGGTACGGGGACCATGGTGTCAGCGGCTTCCTCCATCTCAGGCTAGGGCTTGGAAAATGGCATCGACTAAGATTTATGGTCGACTGACGAAAGAAGGAGTGGCTTGCGTGCCACCGACGGACGGACCCTCGGAGGAGAAGAGGGGTACGCATGAAGACACCAATTATGCCCGCGCCGACATATTCTACCCGTAGATTGAGATTTGGATGTCCTGTGTTAGATTGTATATATGACAGTGTATCCGTACTGTATTATACATGTAACTCTTGTACACTATAAATATAAACCTACGCAAACCCTATTGGGTGTCGAGCATTCCCCAAACTCATTGTTTTACATGGTATCAGACTAGGTTTAGGTCATGTCTTCCGCTGTTGTCTCTTGCGCCGCCGCCGATGCCTCTTCGGCCGCCGCCGCGACGCTCCCCGCCGCCTCGACCACCTCAACGTCTACTGCGATGGCTTCCTCCTCGTCTCGGCCCCTGGTGTCGCCGTTTCTTGCGGCGCCGCTCGATGGGTGGACGCCACCGCCGCTGGACTCTGCCCCGATCTCCACCTCGGCGGGCCTCTACATGGGCCCCGCCTCCCTCGCTAGCCATGCTCCTGCATGACCGCTTGCCCCGGCCGCTGCATCATCGTCCGGCATGGCTGCTCTGATCTCAGCGGTTGCACCACCGCCCGGCGTGCATGATCCGATTCCTGCGTCGGTCTGCCCTCTGGCGGCCCCCGGGACAACGCCCCTGGCCCCGTTCAAATCCGCTTCCCTAGGGCAGATGCAGCCATCGGGTTCCGTCACTTTGTCGCCGTCGGGGGTTGCCCTGGCCGTGCCGCCTACCACGTATGGTGCTGGCCTCTATGGCTAGCCCCTCTTCTACGGCGCCCCGCCAATGGCGTACGGCGTCCACTCCCCGCCCCCGACTACGGCGTCGCTCCCGACCACGTATGTGACAACGTCTGCTCCTGTCTCGGTTACCCATGAAGCTGGACCTGTGCGTGATCCTCCACCGGTGCACCTGGCTCACCTTGTGACGGTCAAGCTAAACACTGACAAGCTCAATGGCTCCTCCTCCTGCGCAGCTACTACCTTGACATATATGTTGACGGCTCTTTTCCGTGTCCACCTCCCATGGTGCATGTGCTTGCTCCTGATGGTACACCTATGGCGCTCCCGAACCCAGCTCATCGTCAATGGACGGCGCAAGATCAGGCTATTCTCAGCGCCATCCATTCTTCTCTCATGCCGACGGTGGCTGGCATGGTCCTCTTCGCTGCCACCTCGCATCAGGCGTGGAGTACATTTGATTCCAGTTTCTCCTCTCAGTCCATGGCGCGCTCCATGGCCATCCGCAACAAACTTGGCGATCTCAAGAAGCTAGACAAGTCTGTAATAGCCTACTACGATGAGGCTAAAGAGTTTGCCGATATACTGTCCTCGATCGGTCAACCTCTCCGTGATTCTGAATTTATCGGGTACATCCTTAAGGGGCTTGGCGACGACTATGACAACACCAATCCCATCAGTGCTCATGACCTGTACGTGCGTCTCTTGAACACGGAGCAGCGCCTCGGAGCTCATCGCCCAGATGGTCCCTCCTTCGACTCGTCGGCCAATGCTGCATGTCGGGGTGGTGGCGGTGGCCGTACCCCGGCCGTACCCCTCAACATCCTCGCCCGCCTAGAGGTGCCCCTATGCAGCCGCCCAAGCAGCCCTCGCAGTCGCGCCCTGCCAACACTTCAGGTGGCTGTGGTCGGGCCTGGGTGTGCACCGCTTGTCGCGCCAAGGCGCCCTGCCAACTCTGTGGCATTGAGGGCCACCTTGCTGCTCGCTGCCATCACCGCTTCAAACAAGATTTTCTGGGCATTGGAAATAACGGCCGCGGCAATGAGAAGCAAGCTGCACTCGCGACACACGGATCTACTACAACCTACCTCATTGATGCAACTTGGTACATGGACACCGGCGCCTCCGGTCAACTGACACATGAGCTCTCTAGGCTCAATCCTCGGACAGGCATCACCGACGACACATGTATGCGCATCTCCCACATTGGACATGCATCGCTCCTTTCACATACCTCTAGGCATATTCATCTTCGTAATGTCGTTTGTGTTCCTTCGGGCACTCGTGATCTTCTTTCCGTTAAAAAGCTTACCATTGATAATAATTTCTTTGTTGAGTTTCACCCGTTTCATTTTTGTCAAGGACCGAGTTACCCGGGACGTTCTTCTTAGAGGTCGGAGTCATGATGGTCTTTATGTGCTAGATGCTCCTGCAGCCCCTGTCGCCTACAAGTCTTCAGTGGCGTGTGTGTTTCCCCCTCACAGTGGCATGCACGCCTTGGTCACCCTGCCACCCCCGTTGTTCGCCATGTGCTTCGCCGGCATGATCTCCCCTTCGCATCTAGTAATAAAGCGCCTGCAGTTTGTGATGCATGTCAGCAGGGCAAGAGTCATCAGTTACCTTTTTCTGAGTCTACTCATATGGTTAAAGCTCCTATTGAACTTGTGTATTCGGATGTGCGGGGCCATGCCCAAACTTCAGTTTGTGGTCATAATTATTATGTCAGTTTCATTGATGCATATTGTCGTTTTACATGGCTGTATTTACTTAAGCGTAAGTCTGATGTGTTTACTGTCTTTCTACAATTTCAAGCACATGTTGAGCGCGTTCTCAAAACCAAAATTGTATATGTTCAGTCGGATTGGGGGGGTGAATACTGTAATCTAAACACCGTCTTTCAGACACATGGGATTACGCACCGTGTTGCTTGTCCTCATACACATCAGCAAAATGGTACTGCTGAACGCAAGCACCGTCACATAGTTGAAACTGGTCTACCCCTACTAGCACATGCTTCTGTGCCTTTTCGCTTTTGGAGCGATGCTTTACCACTGCCTGCTATCTCATTAATCGATTACCCACACGTCTCATTAATATGAAATCTCCTATTGAGCTTCTTTTCCATGATCCTCCTGATTATAGGTTTCTCAAAGTGTTTGGGTGTACATGCTGGCCACACCTTCGTCCCTATAATAGCCGCAAGCTCGAATTTCGTTCAAGAAATGCGTGTTTCTTGGCTATAGTGCCATGCATAAGGGATACAAGTGTCTTCATGTTCCTTCCAACCGCGTTTATATCTCTCGCGATGTCGTCTTTGATGAGACACTATTTCCCTTTGCCTCGCTTCCCATAGCCGAAACCTATACACCACCCACAACTTCATCCTATGCTTTGCCTGGTAAATTTTTGGATATTGCGTATTCGTCTGCGTTGTTGTCTAACCATGGTGCAGGAATTTGTCGCGGTGCTCGCCTGGAGCTTCTGGATGATCTCCATCCCTCTGATGTTCCTGTGTCGGCTGGTGCCCACGTCCCGGACGTCGATCCGTGCATGGGCCGTGCAGCGCCCTCAGCGCCTGTGCCGGCCACCGCGCCTCTCAGTGTACCGCCTGGGGCACACGCTGGGCTGTCGCCCCCAGCATCGCCACGGCAGCCTGCCGGGCCGTCGCCCCCAGCGTCGCTACCGGCTGGGCCGACGGTTCCTTCGCCTCCGCCCAGCCTACGGGCCGTCGCCCTCGGATACCTCGTCATCTGCACTTCCCACCCCGCCGGCTGGGCCGACGCCGCATGTGTCACATGCTCCTGCATCGCATGTGGTGCGATCTCCGTCGCCACCGCCAGTGTCTTCTCCATCGACGACGCAGGATGATGTGTCTCACTTTGTGACTCTGCCTTCATCTGTGGATCTTCGACCCCACACATGCAACAATTGTGGATTTTTTTCCTCGAGAGCGCACTGATGGCACTGTTGCTTGGCTTGCAGCGTGTCTTGCTCAAGCTACTGCTGATCCTACTGCGGAGCCTCGCTGTTATACTGTTGGGATGCAAATTCCTCATTGGCGCAGTGCTATGGAACTTGAGTACCAGACTCTTCTCAAGAATGATACTTGGACCCTTGTTCCCCCACAAGCCAGGAGTCAACATTATTGATTGTAAATGGGTATTCAAGGTAAAAAAAAAGCATGCAGATGGTTCCATTGAGAGATACAAGACGCGCCTGGTTGCCAAGGGGTTCAAGAAGCACTATGGTCTTGACTATGAGGATACCTTCATCCCTGTTGTCAAGCCTACTACAATATGTGTTCTTCTCTCACTGGTTGTTACTCATGGTTGGTCTCTTCGACAGTTGGATGTGCAGAACGCCTTTCTGCATGGTGTTCTTGACAAGGAGGTCTATATGCGTCAGCCTCCTGGCTTTGCTGATTCGGACCGCCCTGCTCACCTCTGTCGTCTAGTCAAGGCGCTCTATGGTCTTAAGCAGGCCCCTCGCGCATGGCATGCACGTCTTGGTGCTGCTCTTCGGGCTCATGGATTTATTCACTCCAGAGCACATACTTCTTTGTTTCTGCTTCAGCGACCACATGTTACTATGTACATCCTGGTCTATGTTGATGACATCATTCTTGTCCTCTCTTTGGACGGATTTTGCTGTGAAGGATCTAGGCAAGCTCCATTATTTTCTTGTTCTGGAGGTTACTCATGATGATACTAGTCTGTCTGACACAGAAGAAGTATTCTGAGGATTTTCTGCGACGTGCTGGTATGCTTGAGTGCAAGACTGCCACCACACCTATGTCTGTGTCTGATCCGCTTACTTTTGTTGACGGAGCACTTCTTTCTGCTGAGGATGCTACTGAGTACTGCAGTGTTGTTGGTGGACTGCAGTATCTTACTCTCACTCAGCCGGATTTCTCATATGTTGTGAATCGTGTATGCCAGTATCTACACTCGCCCCGGGATACTCATTGGACTGTTGTGAAGCGCATTCTGCGCTATGTATGCCATACGACATCCTATGGTTTACGTCTCACTTTTGCTTCTTCAGGCTTGCTCTCTGCCTTCTCTGATGCGGATTGAGCTGGCAATCCTGATGATCGGCGATCCACGGGGGATGTGCTGTGTTCTTTGGTCCGAATCTGATCGCCTGGAGTGCTCGCAAGCAAGCTGCAGTGTCTCCGAGCAGTACTGAAGCTGAGTACAAATTTGTTGGTGATGCCACGACTGAGTTGATCTGGGTGCAGTCTCTACTGCGAGAGTTGCGAGTTTTGCAGTCTCAGTCTCCTGTTCTTTGGTGTGATAACATCGGTGCAACCAATCTATCATCTAATCCAGTGTTCCATGCCCGAACGAAACACACATCGAAGTTGACTATCAAATATGAACCTACGCCAACCCTATTGGGTGTCCAACGTTCTCCAAACTCATTGGTTTACATCCTGCTATTCCCACGGACCAAAAACAAGCAACCTCGATCAGTTGGAGAGATGGCCTTAGAGCATCTCCACCGGCGGCCCCGATAGCGGTCCCGGTAGCGAAAATGGGCTCGCACCGGTGCACCCCAAATGGCACTGGCTATTTTTCGAGCCCAATAGAATCGCCGGCATCCCCGTGCTGGCCCCTTGTCGAAGGGTGTGAATCGGGTGCGCCGGCGCCTCGCGGCACGTCTGAAAACAAGCGTGGGCTCTGCCTGGCAGCCAGACACACCGATTTCCCACCTCCTATCCACGCCCGAGCCGACTCCCACCCCTCTAGATCGCCACCGTCTCCGTCGCCGCCGCGCCCCCTGCTTGCAATAGACACCGCTGCCTGTCTAGGAACCGCCGTCCATCGACACGGCCGCCACCCCCTCGACCGGCAAACAAACAATGATATCAATGTGTTGCGATGCTCTCCGGTGTTGTCAGGCTAGCTGAGGGACAAGCTCCTACCGTGAACTTTGAGGTAAACGGCCACGCATACAACAAGGGGTACTATTTAGCTGATGGTATCTACACAATGTATGCTACATTTGTGAAGACAAATCCCTCTCTGGCAAACGATATGGAAGCTTATTTTGCAACATGTCAGGAAGCAGCACACAAGGATGTTGAACGTGCTTTTCGGGTGCTTCAGCAGCATTTCGCCATTGCTCTCACTTGGTCTGAGTCTCAGAAGTGGGAGGTGATGAACGCATGTGTGATCATGCACAACATGATTATTGAGAGCGAGCGCGACGCACCTGTGCAGGATGATCAACCATTTGACTATAAAGGGTCACTCGCTGAGGTAGAGCATGTACCCAAAGAATTTGCCGCTTTTATTCATATGCACAATGAAATTCGAGATGCACATGTCAATGCACAACTGAAGACGGATCTAGCTGCATATTTGTGAGCGAGGAGAGGAGCCACCAGTAATGCATGATTTTATTTCTATTTGTTTGGCTGTATGAATAATTTAAGTACTATTTGTTTGTATGGTTGTATGAATAATTCAAGCACTATTTGTTTGACTGATTGTATGAATAATTTAAGTACTATTTGTTTGATTGATTGTATGAATAATTTAATTTTATTTGTGTGATTGTATGAATAAAATATGATTGATATGTTGTTTCAAAATATTATAAAAAAAAATTAGGGGCCGCCGTTTCGGAGGCGCCGGTGTGGGAGCAGCGTCCCTAAATGGAGTATGCACTGCCGTCGCTCCTCATACAGCAGTACCGACGCTCCTGCCGGCGACTATTTGGGAGCCGCCAGGAGATGCTCTTAGTAAAGCTAGCGCGTCGACTTAACCAAGCATGCATGTCGTAGAGTGTGTGCTAGTCTAGGGTCCGCGGCATGGAATAAAGGCGAGACTAGCGGCGCACGCACGTACTACGGGTGTGTTTGGTAGCCCGTGTCTACTCAGAATATCTCATCTCAACCGAGATTTCCAAAAAAAACTGTGTTTGTTAGACCGGGTCACTAGAGATGGGCTATGCCCACCTCATACAAAAAACGTCCCTCAGCCTAGCCCGGTTGTGAAGCTCAAATCGAGCTTCACAACCCAGCCAAGCTGAGTTGATCCCGCAATTCACCTCGGGGGCCACCAACGCACCCCCCAGACACTCTCCCGAACCCCTCATTCTCCCTCAAACGAAACTGCTCGCTTCCTGGACCTCTGCTGGCCGCCGTCGCCCCCTTCCCTGGCCGCCGTCGCCTCCTCCCCTGGACTCCGCTCGCCGCCCGCCGTTGCCCCCTCCCCTGGCCGCCGTCGCCCCTCCTCTAGACACCGCTCGCCCCGTCGCCCAGCGCTGCCCAAGCTCGGCCAGCGCCGCCCAAACTCGCCCAGGGCCGCTCGCCGCCATCCAGTGCCACCAGCCGCCGTCCAGCGCCACCCGCCGCCGTCCAGCGCCGCCCGCTGTCGTCCAAGGCCGCCCGCCTCCGCCCAAGGCTGCCCAGCTCCGGCCACCGCGCCGCCCAGCAGGTCCATGGCGTGAGATGAATCTTGAGGGCCTGATTGCTTTTCTCTCTCTTTATTTCAGGACCTTTTTGCAAAAAAATTGGAGCATTCTGTAAAACTGCTATGAGACCTGCTCACCTCAGCACAAATTGCACCAAACACCATCCCATATGAGCCTAGCTCAACACATCCGGGGCTGCCAAACATGTGATGAGTCTGATCTCAGCTTAGCTAGGGTGAGCATGTATGATGAGAGATATATATTCTCAGTTGACCCGGGCTACCAAACACACCCTACATGTGGCGTGAAGACCAGGCGTACCTTGTCTCACGAACGTGGATGCGTTGACGTTCGCGCAGCGAGAGGCCGGATTAGTTTGCTACTAGAGTACTACTGCCGCGCGCCCGACGACGACGAGTAGCCGACGATGGTCGATCGCCGGCCGGCGGGAGTCACAACTTGGCGACTGGTTTGGCCCGTGGGCGGTGTGACATTCGACGTCAATCGCGATCAACATGTACGCGTACGTACGAACACGGGAAGTACGTACGTATGTGGCGTGTGAGTATGTTTGTCATCTTCATGAAACTACTTCGATGGTACATCATCGTCTCCTACGGCATCTTCATCTTCATGATCATACCCTCCGTCATGATCTTTCTCATGATCATGTCCGGTATCTTCTACATGGTGACTGTGTCCTGCATCTACTTCGCGATCATGTCCGGGAGATTCTTCGTCTTCTCGCCTACCCTCGCCGTTATTTTCCTACTGACCTTCCTTATTTCATGCCTCCCATGGATGACTTCATAATCATCTTCATCACCTTGCCACCGATAGCCATCCATGAAACCACGCATGAGAAGGTGGTCCTGCACCTTTCCAGATTTAGGATCCATAAGGCTCTTCAGCTTGCATCTTTGACACAAACATCTTATCTCCGTCTGGTTATTTTGAATCTTCTCGGCCGTAGCGGATATCAAAAACCTAGACACAATGCCTTCGGTCATCGTGTAGACCATGGTCGCCTGCGGGGTATAGATCAAAAGGATATTTTAGAACCAAAAGAAAATTTTGGCATAACCTTTCCTAAAAATAGAACCTATGCATGAATAGTGCCCGATTTTCATCGAAACGAAAATGAATCAACATTTCGGCAAAATATTGGCAGCTCTCGCATTTCAAATCCCTACAAACTAAAACATGTTGCATGTGTGCAACATGTGCAAGCGTCACATAACATATATGCATACAAACACCGCTCGGCCGCCGTGCGCGGACATATATATAGCGTTCCTCCATACAAGCATACATGCACACACACCGTAGCTCGATCGTCCGGCCACACACAAAGCATATCCTCCCAATTGGATGCTCACCTATTACATAAAGTTGCGGATATAAGATCGATCGAGCGAGAGTGTTGAAGGAGAAAGAAAGTCAAGATTAAGTAGATCTAGGATCAAGAGAGCTTCCCCTTACTTACGTATCAACAAAAGTAGGTTTAACAACACAATTTGAGTGAATCAAGAGTACACATGAGGTGAGGAGGAGGAGCAACATGATCAGATCGAGATTTGGTGGGAGGTGGATGACGAGGGTTTACCTCATCTATGATGAGGGTTCAGGGGAGGGACTTGTGTTTTAGGGAAATGCGACGATGGAGATTCCGAGAACGAGAGTAGGCACACGACATACCCAGATTCACGTTCTCACGGTGGAGGGTCACTACATCATGCTAGCAATCCAGTATATGAACATAGTATTTAGGGTGCCGCTGTAGGCGGAGTTGTGTATCTAGTCTAATCTGATCTCTATGTTGCACGCCCCTCATCGGGTGCCCCTGCCTGGATTTATATATGCAACCAAGCTAGGGTTTATAAGATTCCTAGTCTATTACATACTGGAGTTTCCTTCTTCGAGCTTTCCTTGATTAATGCGCCAGGCTTCTTGGGCTTTGACTGCTTGTTACACCATGGACTTCATGGACCTTTGACAAAACGCACTAGGTATAGCAATAATGAGCACCCGATAGGATATATGTCAGTGGAAGAGTGGAGGAGGGAAATGAGTGTGTAGTGGCATGTGGCTTAAAGCTGAAAACTGGTCCTAGGTTACCAGTGGCGCACCAATGCATGGTGCGCCATTGTTATCTAACATAGCAGTGGCACACCACTCGGTGGTGCGCCACTAGTAATTCATCCTACCTATATTTGATGGTTCCACCCTGCCCCTCGTGGTGCGCCACATTGGTAAGCCTAGGGAAGGGTGGGACCATCCGGAGCCATAGTGGTGGCGCAATGCTGACCGGCTGCGCCGCTGGTAACAAGACTAACAGTGGAGCACCTCTTGCTGATGCGCCATTGCTAGTGATCTTACAGCTAGGTCTTTTTCTAGTAGTGTCAGAAACCCTGTTTACGGTGTTCTTCAAAAAAGTGCAAAAAAGTGCATGACCCCCCGTTGTATTTTACCTATTCTAAAAGGTCCTGTATGTAAATGTACACCTAACGCCGATGTAAGTCCCTCGAGGCCTTTCTAGTTCAAAAAAGAAAGAATAGACATTTATCACCAATTGTCACCATATTTATGCTATCTTCTTCTTCATCTATAACCACCATAAATTGGAAGATTACCATCATCTAAAAGGAGTGCCCCCTGAAAGTAAGAAAACGAGTCAGAATAACTATATTTTTCGCTTAGTTTTTTCCTCGTTTGACGCTTAAATCTTTTTTTAATACGTAATTGCGTACCTTATTTTTATAGAAGGCAGAAAATAGAGTTGTACAAGAAAGACAACAGAGTTTGACGCTTAGATCTCAAACTTAACGTGGTAGATTCCTCTCGCTGACTCTGAAAATTCGGCCTGCAGGTGGGCCAACCTTGTCAGTGGCATCGAGCCCAACAGGCCCGCCTAAACCAAAACCACTCTCGCAGTGTGGCCCGTCAGAACCCCATGGCGCCGCCGCCGCGAGGTCGTCTCCCCCAGTAATGGCGCTGGCGGCCACCTCCACACCGCCCTCTCCCGCCGCCGCCGACGACCTCCACGCCTTCCTCCGCCACCGCCTCCGCTCCCGCGCCGCCGTGCTCCAAGCCCACGCCTTCCTCCTCCGCCGCGGCCTCCTCCTCGGCCACCCCGTCCCCTCGGGCCTCCTCCTCTCCGCCGCCGCCGCCACCGCCACCTCCGCGCCCCACCTCGCGCGCCTCCTCCTCCGCCACCTGCCCGCGCCGCTCCCGCTCTTCTCCCTCTCCGCCGCGCTCCGCGCCCTCGCCCCGCGCCTCCCCTTCCCCGCGCTCCTCTCCCTCTTCGCCCACCTCCTCCGCTCCCACTCCCCCTCCGGCTTCCCGGACGCCTTCGCCTTCCCGCCCCTCCTCTCCGCCGCAACCGCCTCGCCGCGCCACCACCTCCCCGCCGCGCTCGCGCTCCACGCGCAGCTCCTCCGCCGCGGCCTCCTCCTCACCCCACCGCCCCACGCCGCCAACGCGCTCCTGCATTTCTACGCCGCCGCCGGCCGCCTCCCCTCCGCGCGCCGCCTCTTCCACGAGATGCCCGCCCGCGACATCGCGTCCCACAACACCATGATGACGGCCTACGCCGCCTCCGCCGCCACCATCGACGCCGCGCGCCACCTGTTCGACGGAATGCTCCTCCGGAACGTCGTGTCCTGGAACGTCATGATCAGCGGCTACCTCAAGGCCAAGCGGCCCGAGCAGGCGCTGGAGGTCGTGCGGCGGATGGCGGGGGCCGGGGTCAGGGGCACGGCCACGACCATGGTCGGCGCGGCCACCGCCTGCGCCCGGCTCGGCCGGCTGCGGGCCGGGCGGGAGGTGCATTGCGCGTACCTGCGCCGCTTCGAGGAGGACAACCTGCTCTTCTGGACCTCGCTCGTTGATATGTACGGCAAGTGCCGGAGGGTAGGCTCTGCCAGGAAGGTGTTTGATCGGCTCGAGACCAGGAACCTGGTTTCATGGAACGCGATGATCGTCGGCCATTGCGTGTACGGCGAGCCTGGTGACGGGATTCAGCTGTTCCATGAGATGGTTGGACGAGGTGTGTTGCATGTGCTGGTGTACTTCTCTTAGGCTCCAATGTATGCGTTTTCAGGTTCAGTATATCTGACACCTTCCTTTTCAGGGAAGAATGGTTCGGATGGCCAGTTGGTTTTGCGACCGGATGAAGTCACTTTCATTGGCGTGCTCTGCGCGTGCACCCGGCTAGGCCTCCTGGATGCCGGGAAGGTGTATTTCGAGCAGATGCGTTCGACGTACGGTCTCAGGCCAACCTTCGCGCACTATTGGTGCATGGCAAACCTGTACGGCAGCGTTGGCCTGCTGGAAGAGGCCGAGGGCCTCTTGCAGAGCGTGCCAGAGGAGCTGAAGGCGCGTGCACTGGGTGGTTTGCTCGGGCTGTGCCGGTTCAGGGGGGAGTGGGAACTCGGGGAACGTATAGCCCTCAGGTTGATCGAGCTCGAACCGAGTAACTGCGCTCACTACGCACTGCTCTGCAGCGTATATGCTTCGGCGGGGAGATGGGAAGATGCTCACAGGGTAAAGGCTATCATAAAGGAAAGCGACGAGAGGTTCAGTCCCGGGCATCGTCTGGTGGACTTGAACGCGATTGCCAACCAGTTCAAAGTTCGTGAGAGGCAGCCTGAGAATCAGGACATATACGTTATCTTGGATGACTTGGTGTCGAAGGTGAAGTTAGCAAGCAGACCAGATGTGCAAACTGAACCTGGGTTAAAATAGTCCAGTATAAGCTTGCAGAACATTTCCGAGCTGCACAGTTTTTTGAGCAGGCAGCTAGCAGGAACAGCAGGCTATGTAAGAACACATGGCTGCAAGAAGTGTATCCTGAGGTGGATTCGTGCGAAGCTGCTTAAGGTTTATCTTTCGTCTGAAATGTTTGAGTTGATACATTGCACATACAGATGGATGCTAGTAACACGCCACACTCCATACAAGAAACTTGGAATGCCCTGTTCTTCATTGAAACCTCTGATGCATGGTTCTGCTTGGATGGACAAAGATCGAGCTCTTGAGATGTTAACAGAAGGGTCATGTTGCTGCATTTCTGCTGGTTCATGTAATTTGAAATTACAAGGTTGGGTATGCTGCGATGAAGGAAACAGAGCTAAAGGGCTGGCCTCTCGTTATTCTGGTGGGAGCAAATTATTAGCTATACATTTGACAGAGCGTGGAGGGCAGCGGCGAGATTTCCTTTTACTTTTACCTGCACTGACAGTCGACTGTAATTGGCACAAGGCAAGTTCAAGAAAACCCAAATCTTGTGTACAGTAGAGTTCTTACCCTTTTTCTTACACTTCTTTATGGTCAGCTGATCAGGTGAATGTCTCCTGATGAAATTTTGATAATGCCATTTGAGCCATTGTTGTAGAAGTAGAAAATAATTGACTACATGGATTTGTTGTGGTTCTATCACTCTATTAAACAGATAAGATACCATGACACACGGTTGAATCTGAATGTTGTCTTTTTTTAGCTATCACGTCTTTTGACAGTTCTTTTAGCTTTTACAACATAGTGACTAGTGGAACTGATAAAAATAAATTCAATCATGTGGCCCAACAAGTCTCTGTAGTCTGTACAAATCAATGGCCAAATATTTCCCTAGAGTTAGAGTAAACAAAGGGCCCCTAGACATTGATAAGCTTTGAATAATTCCATGACATATTTAACAATCATGGAGTTGATGAACATGGTAATTTTATGACTCTCTTATCTGTACAAGATGTATATAAGTGATGCTCCACAATCTATACTAGAAACTCAGAACGACTCTGTTATTCATGGAAGTTCTCTGTTCTGCCTGGGATGATAACATCAAGTTCTTGAAATGTGAAAATGATTGTGTGGAGGCATTTCTGGTTGCATGGATCGAAATTGCAAGTTATCCATTCGGCAGTGGATGAAGGGTGCAACGATGATATTTTCTTGCCTTTTCCCTGCATCGACAGTTAACCACAATTGGCACAAGGCAAGTTTAAGGAAAGCCAATTCTTGTGTAGAGTAGAATTTTTACCTTTTTCTTACACTTGTTTATGGTCAGCTGGGCATGCAAATGGCTTATGATGAAATTTTGATAATGCCATTTGAGCCATTGTTGTAGAAGTAGCAAATAATCGAGTATACGGATTCTTCGGTTCCGTGTCTTTGGTCAACAAATGGAACTGCTGAATCAGTGTGCTGAGCTACCATGAGACACGGTTGAACTGTCTTTAGAGACAGTTGATGCGACTGTAGTCTTAGTTTTAGTTATGTGTACAAGTACAACACGCAACAGGGAACAAGAAAATGTTGTAGAGTTGTAATCTTCAGATCCTGTGTTTCTATGCTTGGTGGGTGTAGATGTTGATTTCACCTTGGGATTCCTGTTGGTGCCCTCTGCAGGGACGGGAGGTTCCTGTTGGTACCCAGAGGGTTGCCTCATTTCTGTTGGAGTTCATGTGGATTGAATTTACAACTTTGGATATTCTGCGACCGAGGAAACATATTATTGGACATACATTTGGCAGACCATGAAGGGTGCAGCCATCAGTTTTCATTTTGCTTTTTTTTTTCTGCACCCAGTTTTTCCTGCACCATTCGTTGATGTTTCTTCTCTTGCACGTTCTCATGGTCAGGCAAATGTTTAACAGAAGGAATTGCTGAATCAGCAGTAAACTACCACGGCCCACGGATGGATCTGAACGTCATATTTTCAGCTTTTAGTACTTATTGACATACTAAAAACCATCAAATAGTCATATTGACATATTTAGCAAAGATGGAGTTCGTAAACATGCTAATTGATTATTTATGGTAATCCAAAATGGTGAGTTTGTGGAATTTTACCAGACCAAGATGGATTTATTAGTGAATGGTTTTCCTAGTCCTAGCTCAGAAGCTGCAGGATCATCAACAGAGCAGGTATGTACAGACTACAGAGTCTCAGAGACATTAATGTGAGTGTGTGCACGCCAATTGAGAAGATTGTAGTGTGGAGAGATAGCAAAAAGGTATGGTAAGGTAAGAAGAGCGAGAGAGGCTCCGAGCTCAGGTAGGTCTTCCACCACGACGCCGCCGAGGCGCTGCGCCGGCATCGCCGCTTCCTCAGCCATGGACTTCACCGCCTCTCATCCGCCTGGTTTCTCACACCGCTGGGCACCGGAGGGGAGCCCCGAGTCGGTTTCGTCGGCGTCGCCGCGGCGGCACGACCATGTCTCCGGGCTTGGCATCTCCTCTGCATCGTCGGGCGGGAGTGTGGCGCCGCGGCCGGAGGTGAGGGAGAAGGAGCCGCTGGAGGGGAGGGTGAGGATGCAGGATAGGCGGGTCTGGGAGTTGCCCAAGCCTTCCAAGGGCAAGCTTTGGACGCGCCGGATCGAGACGAGGAAGGAGACGGGAGCGTCGGGCCGGGGTGCGTCGGCGCCGGAGATGCGCGGCTTGTGCTTCCGGTGCTTCTTGCCGGGGCACCGCAAACGTGATTGCACGAACGCCGAGGTGTGCCTGAGATGCTGGCAGAAGGGGCACCCCGCCCTGGACTGCAAACGCCCGAGGAGTCCCTCGACGGAGGAGCTGCGGCAGCTTGCCCTGGCCAAGTTGGCTCGCCGCAGGTACCGGAGCGTGTGCGCCCTGGTCGCCAGGATGTGCGGGGCATGAGAGCTTCCCCGCCCCCACCGCCGCCGCCACCACCACCCCAGGCCTCGCCCACGCCACCGCCGCCGCCCCCTGCCGTTTCGAGGTTGCCACCGATGGAGGAGTGGCTGCCGCTTGCGGTGGAGCCGGCACATGAGCTGGTCCAGGAGGCTGACGCGGGCATGGTCGCGGCGCAGCCGCTGCTGTGCGTGGTCCGGCGTTCGGCGGCCATGTGCGACGTGGAGCAGAGGCTCCAGCTCGCCATGGTGGTCACCGTGGGCGGCAGGAGGCCGGCCGTGTCTTCCGAGCAGGTGGAGGCGGCTCTGAGGTGGCGCAACGTGCCGGAGGGCGCTGTCTCTGTGCATGTCTTTGCGCCAGAAGATTTCATCGCCGCGTTCGCGTCCAACGAGCTGAGAGACCATGTCACCGCCATGCCGCCAATACTGGTTGCCGGAGCGCCGCTCTCCTTTCGCCCCTGGAACCGGCAGGCGCAGGCGCAGCTTGTGCCGTTGAGGACTAAGGTGGAGTTGGTGTTGGAGGGGCTGCCACCCCATGCGTGGGACAGGGCGGTGGTCGAGGATTTGCTTAGGCGGAGCTGCGCGGTAGACAAGGTGGCGCCGGAGACAAAGGCACGCAGCAACATGGCGCTCTACAAGCTGACGGCGTGGACCTCTGACCTCGAGGCCATCCCCGTGGCGCGGCTGCTTGCGGTACCGGAGCCCGTGCCTGGCGGCGTCGCACGTGAGGTGCCTGCGAGGATGGCGGTGCCGGCGGTGCGCGGGGCTGGTCAAGGCAAAGACAACATCACCACACATCGCGAGAGTGGAGGAGGTCGTGGACAACGGGCTGCTGCATGTTTTCCGGAGAGTCGTGGGCATGGTGGTACGAGGGAGTTCGGAGGAGGTCCGGGGGACGGTGGCGGCGAGAGTGGCGGCGGTGCTAACCCCAGGAGAGTTTCACGAAGCTTTGCTTGGCAGCGCGGGGTGTCAGATCGTCGCCGTGGCCCGGGAGGTGCGGCTTCGGCGCAACTGGGAGTCAGCTCGTCAATGGCCACAGCGGCGCCGGCGCCGTGGAAGACGTGGGCTCTGCCAGGGTTGGCAAGCCCCGCGCCCTTGGTTCAAACTGCCACGGTCAATCCCAGTCCAAGTCCAAGGGAGGCGCTGGCATGGTCAATCAAGAAAGTGCAGCTTTCGTCAGAGGCGCAGGCTGGAAAGAGAAAGGAGAGTGTGGACGTGGTGGGCCCTGTCATGCGGAAAGAACCAATTGGAGCGCAGGTGCCGTTGGTGGGGCGCGACGTGGCAGTTCCAGAGGCCGGTGCCCCCAGCGCGGACCAGCGGGAGTGGGTGGATGCCCCTGATTCGCTGCCAGTGGTTGCGGACCCGGAGGTGGACGCTGATCTCGTGCCGACCGGGCCAGATGGCACCGATCCCGAGCCTGCCGTTTCTCCCGTTCTGGCCGGTTCTGCCGATGGAAACAAGAGTACGGTGGGGAAAAGGAGTCCCGTTCCATCCGGGGATTCGGTGGGCCCCGACAGCAACCGCCAGCGGCTCGATCTCACAGAGCAAGGATAAGGGAGTGGAGGACGCCGGTTTTGGGGGCTGTGCAGAGAGTTCGGAGGGTTTCGTCCGCATCTCCCTCTCCGGTGGGTCCCGCCACGAGGAAGGTTCGGATCATTTGATTCGCATAGAGTAGAGTTCGCAGTTTTTTCGCGCCTGGAGTCGTGTAGCAGCAGTACCAGTTTGGAGGCCAGCCCAACAGACACATCTTTTACTAGGCCTAACAGCCTAATGCAAATGGTGCCTAGGGCTAGGGGCCATCAACTTGAGAGGGAGAAGGGGAGTCCGGTTGGCGCAAGTGAGGCTGTCTGCGAGGAGGTGACCACTGTGCGTGTGCAGGAGCAGTTGGAGCTGGCAAGGGTCAAGAACTTTTGCTCCTCCCTTCTGAAGGCCCTTGCGCCACCTTTGCTGTAGTAGTTTGAGAAGGCCACTGGGCTGAGGGCTGATGCGGAGCCCTTCACGCCTAAGAGAGTGACACGTAGGTCGGTGGCAGTGTTGGCCGGCACGCAAACCAAGATGGCATCAGCAGCGGAGAGTTCCTTGCTCAAGGCATTAGGTTTTTGTCCGGAGAACCTCGCAGTCAGGGAGGAGGATCTGAGATGCTTCAAGGAGTTCTTCGACTCGCCGATTCAGGACGCACACCTTCGAGTTCTTGCGGCCATCTTTGGCAAGGAGCTACCTACGATCTTTGAGAGGGAGGTGCACTGCATGAGGGCAGTGCCGGCGCACTGAGGTGCAGAGTAGGGAGGGAGTGTCCTTGTAGTTCTCCATGGATTGTACCTTCGAGATTTTGTGCTGGAACGTTCGCGGCTTGAACGATCCAGCTAAGTGAGATGCGGTGCGTGAGTTCATAGCTAGCCTTAGAGTGAGTGTGGTGTGCCTCCAGGAGACGAGGCTGGATGTAATCGATGATTTCTTGGTTATGCAATGTTTAGGGCCATCCTTTGATGGTTATGTCTTTTTGCCTGCGGTGGAGACGAGAGGAGGGATCCTTTTAGCCTGGAACAAATCCTATGTCGACATAGAGCGCGTGAGTTATGCTGACTACGCAGTTACCGGGGAAGTCATTCCCAGAGACAACAATAGGTGGTGGATCACCACCGTTTATGGGCCTCAAACCAATGAGGACAAGTTGAGATTCCTTCAGGAGTTAGCGGAGAGGAGGAGTTTATGTCCGGGGCCATGGCTGCTCCTAGGGGACTTCAATATGATCATGTATGCGGAGGAGAAGAACAATGACCGTTTAGATAGACGCATGATGGCGAGGTTCATGCAGTTCGTTCAGGAGCATGAGATCAAGGATCTCTATCTCCATGGGAGAAGCTTTACCTGGAGTAATGAGAGAGAAGTGCCAACGCTTTCGCGCATCGATCGGGCGATTGCATCGGTGGACTGGGATATCATGCACCCGGATTCCATCCTGTAGGCGCTGTCTTCATCGGTGTCGGACCACGCACCGATCCATCTTTCGCTGAGCACGGCGTTTAGGCCAAAGAAGAGGTTCAAGTTTGAGGCCTTTTGGCTAAATCTGGAGGGTTTTGAGGAGGCCCTGAGAGAAGCTTGGGATTGCGACCCTAGCATTGTTGACCCGTTCAAACGCCTGGACGCCTTATTCTGCAATGCGGCAGAATACTGATACGTCTCCAACGTATCGATAATTTCTTATGTTCCATGCTACTTTATTGATGATACCTACATGTTTTATGCACATTATATGTCATATTTATGCATTTTCTGGAACTAACCTATTAACAAGATGCCGAAGAGCCGATTCTGTTTTCTCATTGTTTTTGGTTTCAGAAATCCTAGTAAAGAAATATTCTCGAATTGGACGAAACTTTCGCCCGGGGTCCTATTTTTGCACGAAGCAGCGTACCATTGCTTGAGGCAGAGGTCAAGAATAAGATGGCTCAAAGAGGGGACGCTAATACTAAACTTTTCCATGCCGTGGCAAATGGGAGGAGAACGAAAAAACTTCATCGCGAGGCTGTGAGAGTAGGAGATGAAAGCTGCGGCCACCCGGGGAGATAAAAGAATGGAGATATTCAGGAGGAATTTGAGAGGCTCATGGGGAGCATTCAAGCCGAGCTCACACCATCGACCTCACGTCGCTTGACATTCCGTGAGCGGACCTTGCTGAGTTAGACAACATGTTTACGGAGGAGGAAGTTTGGAACACTGTCAGAAGAGACGAATGGTCGAGCACCGGGCAGGATGGCTTCACCCGGCGCGTTCTGCCGGAGAGAGCACTGGCCGACCGTCAAACATGATAATGCAGCGGGAAGTAGCGAGCGAGGAGTGGGAGATGGTAGAGGCTTTTGCCAGGTTTAAATAGAGCTACGATCACGCTCATCCCAAGGGCCACAGGAGGCTATAGAGACAAAGGACCCAGGGCCCATCGTTCAAGTGCGCAACTGCGAGGCTGACTTCTCTAAACTCCTTGCCAGCTCGTCTCGAGATCGAGGCTTGGGGAGATTGTGAGCATGAATCAATCGGCGTTCATCAAGCACCAGAATTTACATGACAATTTTGTTCTTGTCGGACAAGTGGCAGAAAGATAAACACTGAGGAAACAGTGGCGTATTGACTAGACCTCGCGAGAGCGTTCGACTCTATCTCTTGGAGTTTCTTGTTTTGAGGTCTTTGAGGAAAATGTGGTTTGGCGATAGGTTTCTCAAATGGGTCAGCCCTCCTGTTATACCGGCGAACACGAGGGTCATGAGGTGAGCGGAGTGCCGGGAGACGAGAGTCTGCCATGGACGCCGAGTTTGAGCGGGGTGACCCAACTTCACCCATCTTGTTTGTAGCGCGATGGAGTCCTTATGCCGCCTACCATGATCACGAAGAGAGCGGCGGGTACGGGCTCTTCGGGAACCCGGCGGCTATCTCACCCTTACAGAGGCTTTTGATATATGCGGATGACGTGGTCATATTTCTAAAACCGGAGAGCAGGGAGCTATGGGCCGTGAGACAGATCCTATGCCTGTTCGGCGAGGCCTCAGGCCTACATGTTGCTTGTGACGGTAAAGCACACGTCCGTTGGGAACCCCAAGAGAAAGGTATGATGAGTATAGTAGCGAGTTTTCCCTCAGTAAGAAACCAAGGTTATCGAACCAGTAGGAGATGAAGATCACGTGAAGGTTGTTGGTGAAGGAGTGTAGTGCGCGCAACACCGGGGATTCAGTTGCAAACGTGGAACATTTTGCACAACGCAATCAAACTACTTGCCCAACTTGATCAGGGTTGTCAATCTCACTTGACTTCTTGAAAACAAAGGATTAAATGTATGAATTGTAAATGATGTTTGCTTACGAAAACAAAAGAGAACAATGATTACGGTA